>NC_133302.1:5619138-5829042 GCF_005239225.2 Populus alba
GGATTCCAGTTAGGTGAACAACGTGGAAGGAGTGTATAAGGGTAAGAAAACAAATTACCACCATTATAACTTCCAATGCCTACCCGACAAGTTGCAGGTCAACTTCATAAACCTTCCCACCAACAACAAAGCAACCAGATGACCAACAAAAGTAACCAGATTATTTAATCCTCCAAGAAGGATCTTTCAAATAACCGAGGAACGATTGCCACCATTACCACTTCCCTTGGGAGAAATGTACTCAAAGTTATTGAGTATTGGGCAAGTAGCCCCTGTTCCCTTAACTCCACTACAACCTCCATATCCAAATTGGTATAAGCCAAATCTGAAATGCGAGTATCATGCTGGCGTGGCAGGGCATAACATTGAAAGTTGTAATGCATTTAAAAACAAGCTTCTTCAATTGATAAAAGCTGGATGGATAACTTTTGATGATTCACCGAATTTAAATTCCAATCCTTTGCCCAATCATGCACAAGTAGTGGAGAGTGAATGCTGTAGGAATGGAGGTAAGAAGGAAAGAATTTGAAGTTTCCATGGAAAGACTGCATGGTATGTTGGTACAGTCTGGTTATTTATCTGAGTTTGAACCAGTGATGAATGAAAATAACTACTGTAAGTTTCATGGCAAGGTGGGACATCACATTGATGATTGTGAAGAATTTCACCAAGAAGTGAAAAGGATGCTGACTTTCGGCATGTTAAGGATAGAGAGTGAAGAAGAGAGTAGTGAAGTTGGGATGATAGGCCGTCAGGAGACAAAAATGGAAGTTTGTAGACTCCAACCAACTGTGGGTGGTCCACCAAAACTAATCCTGACCAAGCCTGTAAGCATAAATAGTGAAAGTTATGGCTCAATGCCTTACAATTATGGGTATTCTTTCAACATTAAGAACCCTACTCCCATCTTTCATCCTGAAATCGGTGGTTTAACTCGAAGTGGTCGGTGTTTTACACCAGAAGAATTAGAAAGGCAGAGGAAAGCCAAAGGAAAAGAGATAGTTGATGCTTTTAAAGGCATGGAAGTGAACAAGCCTATAAGTGAAGACGAGTCTAATGAGTTTCTGAAGTTGATGAAGCATAGTGAGTATAATGTGGTGGATCAATTGAAGAAAACTCCTGCTAGAATCTCTTTAATGTCACTTATCTTAAGTTCTGAGTTACACCGTAAAGCATTGCAAAAGGTGTTGAATGAAGCATATGTGCCACAGGATATTAGTCAAGATACAATGGAACATTTGGTGGGAAGAATTCAAGCCTCTAATTACTTATACTTCACAGAAGATGAGCTAGACTCGGAAGGGACTGGGCATAACAAGCCTTTGTACATCACCGTGAAATGTAAGGACTATTTGATCGGCAAAGTACTTGTGGATAATGGTTCAGCGGTTGAATGTGCTACCAAGGCATATATTAGATGAGATGCCAATTGATGCTACTTACATGAGACCAAGCACTATAACAGCTAGAGCATATGATGGTTCTCCTAGACAGGTGATAGGGACCATTGACATTGAATTGTTTATAGGGCCTCAGATGTTTTTGATAACCTTACAAGTGATGGACATCCATCCTTCGTATAGCATGTTATTGGGAAGGCCATGGATACATGCCGCTGGGGCTGTGACATCATCTCTACACCAATGTTTGAAGTACATTATCAATGGTACTCTAGTAAAAGTTAAGGCAGAAGAAACGTTGTCCATGATGAGGAATGTGTCGGTCCCTTATATTGAAACAGAAGATTGCAAAGATGGAAATCTCCATGCCTTCGAGGTTGTGAACACTGAATGGGTACCAGAGAACACGGTGTTAAGAAGACCAATGATTTTCGATACTGCCCGAATGATAGCTAAGTGCTTTTTGAAACATGGGCTACCATTCCAGAATAATCCAATTGCTGGAAATCTCAAGAGAGTCAACAGAATGAAAATTAAGGCTGCTGATCAGAGGTTTGGGCTTGGTTTTAAGCCTAAGAAAGATGATTACCAGAGAGCTGCTAGGATTAAGCGAGAAAGAAGGTTGGCCGGAATGGAAGGAAGAAAGCCAGAAGAAGAAGACATTGTAATCCAACCCATCCATGTTTCTTTCCCAAAGTCAGCATATGTGATAAAACCTGAAAACATGATGGAAGTCTTGGGACAGAAACTTGCTTTCATGGATATCAACAATGTAGAGGAAGGTGAAGGAAAAGGCTGGAATTCTGATGACGAGCCAAAAACAACAAAAGAAGATGAATTGTTGCCTCAGTTAACTGTCCACTCTCTAGAAGAGGCTCCAACCCACGCCTTTGTGCGAAAGCTTTCAGTTGATGAAGTATTCCATAATTGGGAGATTGAAGAAGCCCCAGTTGTTTTCAAGAAGTAATGAATAAGCGTTTGCTTATATTTGCTTTTATGTACTTTGTGTGCTTTGCTTTGTAGTTTGCTTTGTGTTTTTTTACCTAGTTGGAAATCTTGGTCCAAGATGTCAACATAAGGTCTTTTCATAATTATTGAGTCAGCTTTTCAAATAATATTGAGATCATGCATTTTCTTCAACTATTGCTATCTTTTTTTATTTTGTTTGGCCACAAGATACGCATTTACACTAAAAACACCTCTCGCTTTCAGGAGTTCTGAAAGCGAATCCTCCATAAATCCACAAACATATTGCATTGAAAATGAATGGCCAAACTTTGATGAGGATATGATTGCAATGGATGAAGAAGAATGGAATGAAGATTATATGAAAGAGTTTACTAGACAGGTAGAACAGTCTGAACATGCTTGGAAACCTGCAAAAGAAGAATTAGAGGTGATAAATGTAGGCACCGAGCAAGATAAAAGAGAGTTAAAGATTGGAACTTTGATTACTACAGAAGAAAGATGCAGTTTAACCTCATTACTACAAGAGTATATGGATGTGTTTGCCTGGTCTTATGCAGATATGCCTGGTTTAGACATTGATATTGTAGTACACAGAGTGCCTTTGATAGAAGGATGTAAACCTGTCAAGCAGAAATTAAGAAGAACTCGCCCAGATGTTCTACTCAAGGTCAAGGCAGAGATAAAAAAGCAATGGGATGCTGGTTCTCTAGAAGTCATTAAATACCCTCAATGGGTATCAAACATAGTGGTAGTACCAAAGAAGGATGACAAAATCAGAGTATGTGTGGACTACAGGGATCTAAACAAAGCTAGTCCAAAGGATAATTTTCCTTTGCCTCACATAGACGTCTTGGTAGACAATGCTGCTAGAAGCTCAACTTATTCCTTCATGGACGGGTTCTCCGGGTATAACCAGATTAAAATGGCTGAAGAAGATAAAGAGAAGACCACTTTTGTCACACCATGGGGAACATTTTGCTACAAAGTGATGCCATTCGGGTTAAAGAATGCGGGAGCCACACATCAAAGGGCAATGGTGACACTTTTTCATGATATGATACACAAAGAGATTGAAGTGTATGTGGATGACATGATTGCTAAGTCTACGAATGAAGAAGATCACGTACAGATTCTAAGAAAATTATTTGATAGACTAAGGAAGTATCAGTTGAAATTGAATCTCTGCAAAATGCTCATTTGGGGTGAAGTCTGGAAAGTTGCTAGGGTTTGTGATAAGCAACAAAGGAATAGAGGTCGATCCTGATAAAGTGAAAGCAATTCAGGCTATGACAGCTCCTAAAACCGAAAAAGAAGTAAGGGGTTTCTTGGGACGTTTGAATTACATTGCACGATTCATATCTCAGTTAACAGCAACATGTGAGCCAATTTTCCGATTGCTTTGGAAAAAGAATCCTGGTACTTGGGACAAAGATTGTCAAGAAGCCTTTGATAAAATCAAGCAATACTTACATAATCCACCTTTGTTAGTGCCACCTGTGCCTGGAAGACCTTTGATCTTGTATTTGACAGTAACTGAGGAAGCAATGGGTTGTGTGTTGGGACAACATGATGAGTCTAGAAGAAAGGAGCAAGCCGTTTATTATCTGAGTAAGAAGTTCACCGATTGCGAATCCAGATATACTATGATTGAGAAGCTATGTTGTGCTCTTGTATGGAGTACAAAGCGTCTTCGACAATATATGTTGTATTATACCACCTGGTTGATCTCAAAATTGGATCCTCTTAAATACATCTTTGAGAAACCTTACTTGTCAAGTCGAATACAAGTGGCAAGTAATGTTGGCTGTAGTATGACATTGTATACAAGACAAGAAAATCCGTAAAAGGAAGTGTAATTGCTGATCAATTGGCAGATAATGCTATCAAAGATTATGAGCCTTTGAACTTTGACTTCCCGGATGAGGATGTGTTGATAGTAGAAGAAGACAAAGAGAAGAATGATTGGTGGATTATGTATTTTGATGGGGCGGTGAATGTATCTGGCAATGGAGCAGGGGCTGTGATAATCTCACCTGACCAGAAGCAATATCCCATCTCAATCAAACTACAATTTGAATGTACCAACAATACTGCTGAATATGAGGCTTGTATCCTTGGGTTAGAAGCTGCTTTAGAGATGAAAATAAAGAAGCTTGATGTTTATGAGGATTCAATGTTAATAATCTGTCAAGTGAAAGGCGAATGGCAGACCAAAGAAGAAAAATTGATCCCATATCAACAATATCTCTCAAAACTAACTGAGGGCTTTGATGAGATAGACTTTACCCATATGGGAAGAGACAAAAACCAGTTTGCTGATGCTTTGGCAACCTTAGCTTCTATGGCCAAAATTGATTACGGAATCAGGGTACAACCAATCCACATTGAGATTAAAAATTTTCCAGCTCATTGCTGTTCACTTGAAGGAGAAATAGATGGGAACCCATGGTTTTATGATATAAAGCGGTTTATCCAATATCGAGAATATCCCTTGGGGGCATCTAAAGCAGATATGAAGACCTTGAGAAGGTTAGCCATGGAATTTTACCTGGATGGAGAAATTCTATATAAAAGATCATTCAATGGAACTTTACTAAGATGTCTAGACGAAATCGAAGCTAAGGTAGCATTGCAGGAGATTCACGAAGGAATTTGTGCAACTCATGCAAGTGGGCACATGATGGCTAGACAAATGCAACGGTATGAGTACTTCTGGATGACCATGGAGAAAGATTGCATTGATTATGTTAGAAAATGCCATAAATGTCAGGTGTATAGTGATAAAATAAATGCACCTCCAGCTTCTCTGTTTAATATGACATCACCATGGCCATTTGCAATGTGGGGAATAGATGTGATTGGGCCAATTAACCCAAAGGCCAGCAATAAGCATCAATTTATCTTAGTAGCCATTGATTACTTCACAAAGTGGGTGGAGGCCAGCTCTTATGCTCATGTAACTCAAAAAGTGGTCAAGTGCTTCATTGAGAAAGATTTGATATGTCGGTATGGTTCACCTGAGAAGATAGTGACCGACAATGCCCAGAACTTTAATGGGAAAATAATCACAGAATTATGTATGAAGTGGAAAATTAAACATTCAAACTCATCTCCTTACAGACCAAAGATGAATGGTGCTGTTGAAGCTGCGAACAAGAATATCAAGAAGATTATCCAGAAGATGGTAGTCACTTATAAGGATTGGCATGAGATGCTTCCCTTTGCTCTGCATGCATATCGTACAGCAGTAAGGACATCCACTGGAGCTACACCTTACTCATTAGTATTTGGGATGGAGGTAGTGATGCCTTTGGAAGTAGAAATTCCATCTTTGAGAGTACTAATAGAATCTGAACTAGAAGAAGCTGAATGGGCTAAAGTGAGATATGAGCAGCTAAACATGATAAATGAGAAGAGGTTGGCTGCAATTTGTCATCACCAGCTATACCAAAGAAGGATGGCCAAAGCATATGACCAGAAAGTCCGACCAAGAGAATTCAAAGAAGGAGATCTTGTACTGAGAAAAATCTTACCATTGCCAAGTGAAGACCGAAGCAAGTGGGCACCAAACTATGAAGGCCCATATGTAGTGAAGAAATCATTCTCCGGAGGAGCTCTATTGTTAACTAGGATGGATGGAGATGATTTACCTAGGCCTGTGAACTCTGACTCTGTGAAGAAGTATTATGTATGATGTGTTTCATCCAATCAAATCAATGAAGCTTTGGCCAGGAAATTCTCTTTGCATATACCTCACCAAAAAAAAAAAAACCATGCATGATCTCAATGACTCAACAATTCGATCTTTCAAACTTTTTTTACAGGAGAATCCATTCTTCTTAAATGAGGTTTTAAAAGAGCTGATTTTGTTTGTGATTTCAATGAAATAAATCAATGTTTTGTTTGGAATAATGTTCAGAGCAATTCCCTTGAAAGAGATGACCAAACAAGTAAAAAAAAAAAAAGCATGCAATTGGAACAACTATCACCCAAATTATGTCTTGGATCCATATTTTATTAGCATGAATAATGGTTGGTAGTACATTAGTTTGTCATGGACTCCAAAACATGGTTTCTTAGAAATCCAAAGCATTACATTGGATGTGGACAAAGTTTATTGGTTTTAACTGATCTTACTTGAAATGAGGAAAGGCCATCTTTGATATTCCTTTCACTTTCTTTAAAATTATCCTTTGCAGTCCCAATTTGAGCCGAGTCTATTTAAAGCTTTTTCTTTCATAAAAACCTTAACTAAGATCACACCCTACACTAGGGGGCAAAAAGAGAAATATGATTAAGGAAATTGTCTTGAAGGCATATGAGCTTATAAAGAAAGTCTGACAACAAAGAATTCAATAAAATTCCAAACAATTGAGAGAATTCCTAACAAATATGGGAGTACCAAAAGAAAATAGAAGTTCTTTATTTGGAATATTTAGCATCATTTTGTTGTCAAGGTAGCAAAAGAAAATGCCAAGACAAAATAATAGTGATCTATAGTTTATAAGCCCTTCAACACTTTTTTGAGCTTATGGAATACTCTTTCTTTTATAGCCTTGAGCCATGAAATACATTACGTGCCTTTGAAGTCCTTTCTAATCAAGTAAGCAACCTGGATCAATAAACGGCGTTCTCAAAATATAAGAGACTTTTCCATAAAGAGTCATGGCATAGAAAATAATTATTCGTTATTATTCATTCTGTTAAAAAGAGTGTTTTCTAAAGATACAAGGCAAATTGTTTATTTTCTCTGAAAATACCCTCAAGCAATCACTTGAACACTTTGAAAACCAAAGCAGAAGGTCATCTCATCACTTACCTTCATCTGAGATTACTTTTACCAAGAGATTTGACACAAAGCCCTAGAGTTGTCTGAACATTGTTATAAACAGACATTGAGAGTTTCAGTTTTCGAGAACAAAACAGATCTTTTGAAAAATCATTTTTGAAAAAAAAAAAAGGTTTTCTTTGTAAGAAAAATGAATATATGGCACACTACAAGGCACCATTAGAAAATCAGAGATTCTAATGAAAACAAGAGCAAAGGAGAAAATGGAATGAGGCAGTTAATTCTCCCAGGGGGCAGAGAAGCAGTTACCAGATCCGTAATGGCACAAAGAAATTTGCTTCCCTAGTGGAAAATACAACTGTGGGCTTCTTCTAGCATGAGGACTGAAATAGTATGATTTCCAGTATCTATGAAAGGAGATTGTTGACTCTCACAATATGATCAGTTAGACAACAAGATAACTGATACATCTTTAGTAAAAGAAATGCAGATGAAATCCCAGGACAATGTCGGGTCATGGAGAAGCTGATTCTCTCAGTGAAGTTACCAATAGAGAAACGTGTAGTGACTGTTGGGAAACTCAAACAAAGCTTATAAGCAACATGGGTCGGCTTGAGTAGATTTGAAAGATGCGTGAATCAAAAGAGCTCACTAAAAGATCAAGATCCTCAAACAAGATGAACGGGGGATCTATATTTCAAAAGGTAAGATGCATTGCATATCATCTAACTTCACGAGCATTGCATATTTGTTTTGCAGATATTTCATGAAACAAAACTCCTCACGGGATCCAACGAGACTCGGATGAAATGATGTCCTTCTAAATCATATCAAGTATGGCAAAAGCAAAATTCATGAATGAAGACGAGAAGATGGATTTTTATTCATGGGAAAAGGGTTTACAAGTACAAACGTTAAACACTGCGAGGACGATTAGGGATACTTTCATCTTGATGGTCAATCATGCCTCGGAATTCCTCAAATTGCTTATGCATGCGCTCCATCTCTTCCTCGAACTCGAGGTGTCGTGTGTTAACATAGTCCCTCCAAAAGTCAACACGCGCATTAAGCTCTTGGTTTCTCCTCTCCAAGTTGTTTCTATAATGTCTCTCATCACGGAGTCTTTTCCTTAAATTCTCAATCTGACGATGGAGCTCCGGAATTTGAGTATTCAACTCAAGTCTTCTGGCATGAAGACGCTCTGCAACGTTCACCAAAGATGAAGTAGCTCTGATACTAAGAGCAAGTGATTGATTCACTGCTTCAATATCGGTCCTCGCTGCCAGCATCATTTCATCACGAGGAAGGGTCATGTCTCTAGCCACAGCTATAGCGGTATCTTCATCATCCATTACAGTATCCTCTATTGTAACTGGACGACCATTCACTTCAAAAGTAGTACGCCAAACTACAGGCTCTGCCTCAGGAACCAGGTTTGGATTTGCATTGGAAGAAGAGGAAGACATGGTTAAAACTTCAAAAGAAGAACTTTGAGAATATTGAAGATGCGAGAAGTTGATGATGTCTTTTGCCCAATACTGCGTGATTTATAGGG
Organism: Populus alba; assembly: GCF_005239225.2. NCBI lineage: Eukaryota > Viridiplantae > Streptophyta > Magnoliopsida > Malpighiales > Salicaceae > Populus > Populus alba. The sequence goes on from NC_133302.1 coordinate 5,627,852, forward strand.
AATCTGCTCCTACCATCATTTTGAACAGAAGATGAGATCTTAGTCGTAGATACAAAACTTCCTTGGGAAGTTTTCCTCATCTTTTGGGATCCATTTCCAAATCAAATCCCAACCGTACATATAAGACTTTCTTGAGAAGCTTTCCTGATCCATTTACAGATCAAATCTCAATCGTACATACAAGACTTTCTTGAGAAGCTTTCATCATCTCTGAGATCGATTTACAAATCAGATCTCAACCATACAGGTATGACTTCCTTTAAAAATTTTCATCAATCTTAAAGCTCATTGCTGAAATCACTTTCATGTATTTCACAAAACCTATATTGAAATCACTTTCAAGCATTTCACCATCGGGCAGGTCGCCTGGAACAATTTGACCACTTGCGAGTCTCCTCGCATTTTAGCATCGGGCAGGTCGCCTGGAACAATTAGACCACTTGCGAGTTTCCTCGCATTTTTTTTCATTTATCGGGCAGGTCGCCTGGAACAATTAGACCACTTGCGAGTTTCCTCGCATTTTATCATCGGGCAGGTCGCCTGGAACAATTAGACCACTTGCGAGTTTCCTCGCATTTTTTTTCATTTATCGGGCAGGTCGCCTGGAACAATTTGACCACTTGCGAGTTCCCTCGCATTTTATCATCGGGCAGGTCGCCTGGAACAATTAGACCACTTGCGAGTTTCCTCGCATTTTTTTTTCATTTATCGAGCAGGTCGCCTGGAACAATTTGACCACTTGCGAGTTCCCTCGCATTTTATCATCGGGCAAGTCGCCTGGAACAATTAGACCACTTGCGAGTTTCCTCGCATTTTTTTTCATTTATCGGGCAGGTCGCCTGGAACAATTTGACCACTTGCGAGTTCCCTCGCATTTTATCATCGGGCAGGTCGCCTGGAACAATTAGACCACTTGCGAGTTTCCTCGCATTTGTTTTTCATTTATCGAGCAGGTCGCCTGGAACAATTTGACCACTTGCGAGTTCCCTCGCATTTTATCATCGGGCAGGTCGCCTGGAACAATTAGACCACTTGCGAGTTTCCTCGTATTTTTTTTTCATTTATCGGGCAGGTCGCCTGGAACAATTAGACCACTCACAAAATTCTTTACTCACATTTTCATTTATCGGGCAGGTCGCCTGGAACAATTAGACCACTCACAAAATTCTTTACTCACATTTTCACCATCGGGCAGGTCGCCTGGAACAATTAGACCACTCACAAAATTCTTTGCTTCCATTTTCACCAGCGGGTAGGTCGCCTGGAACAGTTAGACCTGGGTATTTTTCAACACCGCCATCGTTTTTCTTTACAAAACTTACTATGCAAAGTCAAAAGAAAATGAATTTTCCAATGTCTTTGCACCGTAAGCATTGTAAAGAGGGGGCAACTGTTGTAACCCAATTTTGGATTCACCAAGTTTTTCTCGAATGTTATTTTATTTCTATTATTATTTATAAAAATCCAAAAAAAATAAAAAAAGTTTAAAATTCAAAAAAATATTTGTTCTCGAGTCAACCGCATCTTTCCATCAAAACCGAGTTCACCAGGTCAATACTGGTCAAATCATGTCGACCAGGGTAAAAAATGAGTTTTCAGGCTGTTTCGGGTCAAAACCGTCATTTTCGGCCAAGACCGAGTTCACCGGGTCAATACTGGTCAAATCATGTGAATCAGGGTAAAAAATGAGTTTTCAGGCTGTTTCGGGTCAAAACCGTCATTTTCGGCCAAGACCGAGTTCACCGGGTCAATACAGGTCTAACCATGTCGATTGGGATGGAAAATGAGTTTCAGGTCATTTTGGGTCAAAACTGTTATTTTGTGGTCAAAACCCGGTTCACCGGGTTGATACCCACTGACAGTTTTTTTTAATGTTTCGACATAATTTTCGGTAATTAAAATTGATTTTTAGCGGTTGAGTCGGGTTTTTTCTAATACTGATTTGAGTTTTCTTTTTTTTCCTATATAATTATTTATTATTATATATAATACAACAAAATTAATAATATAAAATTTGTAATTTAGGCGGTGCACTTCAACGATTGTAGGCAGCATATTTATTTTTGTCAACTATTGTAAGCAGCCTAATTTTGCCGAATTTTGCAGGTATTATGGTAGGCATTGTACGCGTTGTAGGCGGTTTGTCCCTTGTACTGGCTATGGCTATAAATAGCCTGTGACAATTCGAAGGGGACAGGGACGAAGAAGAAAAGAAAGAATTGTTACTGTGCACATTTTTTTAGCTTTTTCTTAACAGGAGTAGGATATTTTTAAAAAAAAAAACAATTTAAAAAATACCAAATATATCCCGACTCATCTCAGCCATTGAAATAATCCAAGACTTAATCCCGTTGCGCCACGTCATCCGGTGTACCGAATTTTCGGTTCACCGCGTCACACCGGATCTAAACCCAGACTCATCCAGACCGTCCAATCGACCTCAGATCTAGCCAATCACAGCCATCCGATCATTCCATCAGAGATCCAACAGCGCACAGTGTTTAGTGGTACCGGTATACCATGCACGCGTTCACACCGTAGCCTAATCTCGGACTCTCTCTCTCCTCTCGCCGGCGATGCCCTCTCTCTCATCCGATCTCCACTGTCCGGCCGCCTCCAGCCTCCGCACCACCACAGAAAGATTTATCCACTGGTTTAAAGCAAAACCCCGGTGTTTTTAACCGTTTTCGCCGCCTCATCTGGCCGGAAAGAGACCGCGAACGTCGCCGGCCACCGAAGCTGCAAGTCGTTGATTCTCTCTCGTCAGCCATCAAAGGCCGTCGAGACCACCACCATCAGAATCCTCGACCTCAGATCTATCAGAATCGACCGTTCGTTTCCCAGAAAGCTCACCGAAAAATTTTCACCAGTGCCAACAGTAGCCGCGCGTGAGCCACACGCGCCGCTAGTGGCATTTTCGTAAATTCCTGAGAAATCCGAGGGAATTTCAGTCTTTTACCTATACAGGGGTACTCAGGTAATTTTTTTTGGATTTCTTAACATTTTTTTATTTTTTATGTAAATATTTGTAAATTTTCATGCATGTTATAAAACAATAAAACAAAAAAAAAACGAAAACAAGTATAAAAAGAATAACGACGCGGGTCCAACACCCATCTTATCATGTTATCGTTCGTTGGTCCAAAGCCCAATTCTCGAATATGATTATACCCATTTCTCAACGATATCAAAATAGTTTTATTTTTATAAATGAATATTGTTCATCGACACGTCTCTTTTTACAGAAAAGGACCGATGTCAAAAAGTTAAAATACCAAATATGGATTATGTCCATAGGTTTTTTTTTATAACTCAGACGTACTTCTCCTTTTTAGGGTTAAACGTCAATATTTTAGACAAGTTTCCTATTTTTAGGAACTGATGTCATTTTTTTAAACGCGTCTCCTACAGACGTGGTTTGTCGACACGTCTCTTTTTACAGAAAAGGACCGATGTCAAGGATTTATACCAAATATGGATTATGTCCATTTTTTTTTTCCTCTTGGTAATTCAGACGTAAATCCTTTTTTAGGGATAAACGTCGAGATTTTAGACAAGTCTCCTATTTTTAGGGATTGATGTCATTTTTTACGTGTCTCCTATTTTGAGGGACCGACGTTAACTATTTTACAAATAAAAAATTTGCAAATAAGCTCAAAATATAATACAATTCGAATCAAATATAAAAACACACAAGTAAGGGTAACCTTTCTTTCGAAAGGATGTTTTAAGGGTGGTGTCTACCTTCCCTTAATCATAACTAACCCAGTACTCGAATCTCTGGGACCAGTTTCTAATTTGGGATTTCTAGTTCCCTCATATTACTAGATGGCGACTCAAATAAAATCTATTTCCCCCAATAAATAATAAAACAATCTTTTTTTGTTAAAATACAACAAAAGAGCGGAGCCGTCGCCCGACGTCGTGTATCGACAACTACAATGGATTTTAGTTATGTTTAAATGGGTTTGGCGAAAGGAATCTAAGTTTATCCTAACCACACATGATTTTTGGTTCAGGTTAAAAGGGATTGGCGTAAGGAATCTCAGTTTAGTCTAACCACTCAAGATTTTGGTACTGGTCAAAGGGGATTGGCGAAAGGGATCTCAGTTTACCCTAAGCACACACAGACCTTCGTTCTGGTTTAAGGGGATCGGCGAAAGGGATCTTAGTTTAGCTTAACTACAAAGGATTTTGGTTATGTTTAATGGGTATTGGCGAAAGGAATCTCAGTTTATCTAAACCACACAGGATTTTTTTTTTGGTTAAAGCTGTCGGCGAAAGGAATCTTAGTTTAACCTAACCACACAGGACTTTGGTTCTCGTTAAACAGGATCGGCGAAATGAATCTCAGTTTAACCTAACCACACACAGACTTTGGTTCTCGTTAAAAGGGATCGGCGAAAGGGATCTTATTTTAGGCTAACTACAATGGATTTTGGTTATGTTTAAATAGGATTGGCGAAAGGAATCTCAGTTTATCCTAACCACACATGATTTTTAGTTCTGGTTAAACGAGATTGGCGTAAGGAATCTCAGTTTAGTCTAACCATACAGGATTTTGGTACTGGTTAAAGGGATTGGCGAAAGGGATCTCAGTTTACCCTAAGCACACACAGACCTTTGTTCTGGTTAAAGGGGATCGGCAAAAGGAATCTTAGTTTAGCCTTAATATAAAGGATTTTTGTTATGTTTAAATGGGATTAGCGAAAGGAATCTCAGTTTATACTAACTACACATGATTTTTGGTTCTAGTTAAAGGGGATTGGCGAAAGGAATCTCAATTTATCCTAAACACATAGGATTTTAGTACTGGTGAAAGGGGATTGGTGAAAGGGATCTCAGTTTAGCCTAACTACAAAGGATTTTGGTTATGTTTAAAGGGGATTGGCGAAAGGAATCACAATTTATCCTAACCACACATGATTTTTTGTTATGGTTAAAGGGGATTGGAGAAAGGAATCTCAATTTATCCTAACCACACAGGAGTTTGGTTCTGGTTAAAAAGGATTGGCGAAACGAATCTAAGTTTAACCTAACCATGCACAGACTTTGGTTCTAGTTAAAAGGGATTGTCGAAAGGGATCTTATTTTAGCCTAACTACAAAGGATTTTGGTTATGTTTAATGGGGATTGGCGAAAGCAATCACAATTTATTCTAACCAACAATTTTTTGGTTCTGGTTAAAGAGGATTGGCGAAAGGAATCTAAGTTTAACCTAACCGCACACAGACTTTGGTTCTAGTTAAAGGGGATCGGTGAAAGGGATCTTATTTTAGCCTAACTACAAAGGATTTTGGTTATGTTTAAAGGGGATTAGCGAAAGGAATCTCAGTTTATCCTAACCACACATGATTTTTGGTTCTGGTTAAAAGGGATTGGCGTAAGGAATCTCAGTTTAGTCTAACCACACAATATTTTTGTACTAGTTAAAGGGAATTGGTGAAAGGGGTCTCATCTTACCCTAAGCACACATAGACCTTCGTTCTGGTTAAAGGGGATCAGTGAAAGGGATCTTAGTTTAGCCTAACTACAAAGGATTTTGGTTATGTTTAAATGGGGTTCGCGAAAGGAATCTCAGTTTATTCTAACGACACGTGATTTTTTGTTCTAGTTAAAGGGGATTGGCGGAAGGAATCTTAATTTATCCTAAACACACAGGATTTTAGTACTGGTTGAAAGGGATTGGCGAAAAGGATCTCAGTTTTTCCTAAGCACACACAGTCTTTCGTTCTGGTTAAAGGGCATCGGTGAAAGGGTTCTTAGTTTAGTCTAACTACAAAGGATTTTGGTTATGTTTAAATGAGATTAGCGAAAGGAATCTCAGTTTATACTAACTACACATGATTTTTGTTCTAGTTAAAGGGGATTGGCAGAAGGAATCTCAATTTATCGTAACCACACAGGATTTTGGTTCTGGTTAAAGGGGATTGGCAAAAGGGATCTCAGTTTAGCCTAACTACAAAGGATTTTGGTTATGTTTAAAAGGGATTCGCGAAAGGAATCTCAGTTTATACTAACAACACATGATTTTTTGTTCTAGTTAAAGGGGATTGGCGGAAGGAATCTTAATTTATCCTAAACACACAGGATGTTAGTACTGGTTAAAGGGGATTGGCGAAAAGAATCTCAGTTTACCCTAAGCACACACTGACTTTCGTTCTGGTTAAAGGGCATCGGCGAAAGGGTTCTTAGTTTAGCCTAACTACAAAGGATTTTGGTTATGTTTAAATGAGATTAGCAAAAGGAATCTCATTTTATCCTAACCACACATGATTTTTGGTTCTTCTTAAAGGGGATTTACGTAAGGAATCTTTATTTATCCTAACCACACAGGATTTTGGTTCTGGTTAAAGGGGATTGGTGAAAGGAATCCCGGTTTATCATAACCACACTTGGATTTTGCTTCTTATTAAAGGGGATTGGCGAAAGGAATCTCTGTTTATCCTAACCACACATGATTTTTTGTTCTTGTTAAAAAGAATTTATGTAAGGAATCTATTTTTATCCTAACCACACAGGATTTTGGTTCTGGTTAAAGGGGATTGGTGAGAGGAATCCCAATTTATCCTAACCACACTTTGATTTTGGTTCTGGTTAAAGGGGATCGGCGAAAGGAATCTCAGTTTATCATAACCACATAGGATTTTGGTTCTAGTTAAAGGGGATCAGCGAAAGGGATTTTAGTTTAGCCTAACAACAAAGGATTTTGGTTATGCTTAAAGGGAATTTGCGAAAGGAATCTTAATTTATCCTAACTACACATGATTTTTGGTTCTGGTTAAAGGGGATTTGCGAAAGGAGTCTCAGTTTATCTTAGCCACACAGGATTTTGGTTATGTTTAAAGGGGATTGGCGAAAGGAATCTCAGTTTATCCTAACCAAACAGGATCTTGGTTCTGGTTAAAGGGGTGTGACAAAAGGAATCTCAGTTTATCCTAACGACATAGAATTTTTGGTTCTGGTTAAATAGGATTGGTAAAAAGAATCTAATTTTATACTAACCGCACAACATTTTAGGTTCTAGTTAAAGGGCATTGCCGAAAGGAATGTCAAATTATCCTAACCATAGAGGATTTTGGTTCTAGTTAAAGTGGATTGCCGAAAGGAATCTTAGTCTATCGGTACCATACATGGATTTTTTTTCTGGTCAAAGGGGATCGGCGAAAGGAATCTCAGTTTATCCCAACCACACAACATTTGTGATTCTGGTTAAAGTGGATCGGCGAAAGGAATCTCAGTTTATCCTAACCACACATGGATTTTTGTTCTAGTTAAATGAGATCGAAGAAAGGAATCTCAGTTTATCCTAACCACACACAGACTTTGGTTCTGGTTAAAGAGGATTGCCAAAATGAATCTTTGTTTATCCTAACCACAGAGGATTTTGGTTCTTGTTAAAGGGGATCGGCAAAAATAATCTTAGTTTATCCTAACCGCACAGATTTTTGGTTATGGTTAAAGAGGATTGGCGAAAGGAATCACAGTTTATCCTAACCACACAGGATTTTTGGTTATGGTTAAAGGGTATTGGCGCAACGAATCTCAGTTCATCCTAACCACACAGTATTTTGGTTTTGGTTAAAGGGGATCACCAAAAAGGATCTTAGTTTAGCCTACCTATAAACGATTTTGGTTATGTTTAAAGGGGATTGGCGAAAAGAATCTCAATTTATCCTAACCACACAGGATTTTAGGTCTGGTTAAAGGGGATTGCTGAAATGAATCTCAGTTTATCCTAACCACACACAGACTTTGGTTCTGATTAAATACAATTGCCAAAATGAATCTTTGTTTATCCTAACCACAGAGGATTTTGGTTCTTGTTAAAGGGGATTGGCGAAAAGAATCTCAAGTTTATCCTAACCACACAGGATTTTAGGTCTGGTTAAAGGGGATTGCCGAAATGAATCTCAGTTTATCCTAACCACACACAGACTTTGGTTCTGGTTAAAGAGGATTGCCAAAATGAATCTTTGTTTATCCTAAACACAGAGGATTTTTGTTATTGTTAAATAGGATTGGCGAATGGAATCTCCGTTTATCCTAACCACACAGGATTTTGGTTTTGGTTAAAGGGGATCAGCGAAAGGGATCTTAGTTTAGCTTAACTATAAACGATTTTGGTTATGTTTAAAGGGGATTGGCGAAAAGAATCTCAGTTTATCCTAACCACACAGGATTTTAGGTCTGGTTAAAGGGGATTGCCGAAATGAATCTCAGTTTATCCTAACCACACACAGACTTTGGTTTTGGTTAAATTGGATTGCCAAAATGAATCTTTGTTTATCCTAACCAGAGAGGATTTTGGTTCTTGTTAAAGGGGATTGGCGAATGGAATCTCCGTTTATCCTAACCACACAGGATTTTTGGTTCTCGTTAAAAGGGATAGGTGCAAGGAATCACACTTTAGCCTAACCACACAAGGATTTTGGTTCTTGTTAACGGGATCGGCAAAAAGAATCTTAGTTTATCCTAACCGCACAGATTTTTGGTTCTGGTTAAAGATGATTGGCGAAAGGAATCATAGTTTATCATAACCACACAGGATTTTTTGTTATGGTTAAAGGGGATTGGCGCAACGAATCTCAGTTCATCCTAACCACACAGGATTTTGGTTTTGGTTAAAGAGGATCAACGAAAGGGATCTTAGTTTAGCCTAACTATAAACGATTTTGGTTATGTTTAAAGGGGATTGGTGAAAAGAATCTCAGTTTATCCTAACCACACAGGATGTTAGGTCTGGTTAAAGGGGATTGCCGAAATGAATCTCATTTTATCCTAACATCACACAGACTTTGGTTCTAGTTAAAGAGGATTGAGAAAATGAATCTTTGTTTATCCTAACCAGAGAGGATTTTGGTTTTTGTTAAAGGGGATTGGCAAATGGAATCTCCGTTTATCCTAACCACACAGGATTTTTGGTTCTCGTTAAAGGGGATAGGTGCAAGGAATCTCACTTTAGCCTAACCACAAAAGGATTTTGGTTCTTGTTAAAGGGGATCGACAAAAAGAATCTTAGTTTATCCTAACCGCACAGATTTTTGGTTCTGGTTAAAGAGGATTAGCGAAAGGAATCATAGTTTATCATAACCACATAGGATTTTTTGTTATGGTTAAAGGGGATTGGCGCAACGAATCTCAGTTCATCCTAACCACACAGTATTTTTGTTTTGGTTAAAGGGGGATCAGCGAAAGGGATCTTTAGTTTAGCCTAACTATAAAACGATTTTTGGTTATGTTTAAAGGGGATGGGCGAAAACAATATCAGTTTATGGGAACCACATAGGATTTTATGTCTGGTTAAAGGGGATTGCCGAAATGAATCTCAGTTTATCCTAACCACACACTGACTTTGGTTTTGGTTAAATAGGATTGCCAAAATGAATCTTTGTTTATCCTAACCATAGAGGATTTTGGTTCTTGTTAAAGGGGATTGGCGAATGGAATCTCCGTTTATCCTAACCACACAGGATTTTTGGTTCTAGTTAAGGGGGATAGGTGTAAGGAATCTCACTTTAGCCTAACCACAAAAGGATTTTGGTTCTTGTTAAAGGGGATCGACAAAAAGAATCTTAGTTTATCCTAACCGCACAGATTTTTGGTTCTGGTTCAAGAGGATTAGCGAAAGGAATCACAGTTTATCATAACCATATAGGATTTTTTGTTATGGTTAAAGGGGATTGACGCATCGAATCTCAGTTCATCCTAACCACACAGTATTTTGGTTTTGGTTAAAGGGGATCAGCGAAAGGGATCTTAGTTTAGCCTAACTATAAACGATTTTGGTTATGTGTAAAGGGGATTGGCGAAAAGAATCTCAGTTTATCCTAACCACACAGGATTTTAGGTCTGGTTAAAGGGGATTGCCGAAATGAATCTCAGTTTATCCTAACCACACACAGACTTTGGTTCTGGTTAAAGAGGATTGCCAAAATGAATCTTTGTTTATCCTAACCATAGAGGATTTTTGTTCTTGTTAAAGGGGATCGGCAAAAATAATCTTAGTTTATCCTAACCGTATAGTTTTTCGGTTCTGGTTAAAGAGGATTGGCGAAAGGAATCACAGTTTATCCTAACCACACAGGATTTTTGGTTATGGTTAAAGGGGATTTGCGGAACGAATCTCAGTTTATCCTAACCACACAGTATTTTGGTTTTGGTTATAGGGGATCAGCAAAAGGGATCTTAGTTTAGCCTAACTATAAACGATTTTGGTTATGTTTAAAGGGGATTGGCGAAAAGACTCTCAGTTTATCGAAACCACACAGGATTTTATATCTGGTTAAAGGGGATTGCCGAAATGAATCTCAGTTTATCCTAACCAAACAGGATCTTGGTTCTGGTTAAAGGGGTGTGACAAAAGGAATCTCAGTTTATCCTAACGACATAGAATTTTTGGTTCTGGTTAAATAGGATTGGTAAAAAGAATCTAATTTTATATTAACCGCACAACATTTTAGGTTCTAGTTAAAGGGCATTGCCGAAAGGAATGTCAAATTATCCTAACCATAGAGGATTTTGGTTCTAGTTAAAGTGGATTGCCGAAAGGAATCTTAGTCTATCGGTACCATACATGGATTTTTTTTCTGGTCAAAGGGGATCGGCGAAAGGAATCTCAGTTTATCCCAACCACACAACATTTGTGATTCTGGTTAAAGTGGATCGGCGAAAGGAATCTCAGTTTATCCTAACCACACATGGATTTTTGTTCTAGTTAAATGAGATCGAAGAAAGGAATCTCAGTTTATCCTAACCACACACAGACTTTGGTTCTGGTTAAAGAGGATTGCCAAAATGAATCTTTGTTTATCCTAACCACAGAGGATTTTGGTTCTTGTTAAAGGGGATCGGCAAAAATAATCTTAGTTTATCCTAACCGCACAGATTTTTGGTTATGGTTAAAGAGGATGTGCGAAAGGAATCACAGTTTATCCTAACCACACAGGATTTTTGGTTATGGTTAAAGGGTATTGGCGCAACGAATCTCAGTTCATCCTAACCACACAGTATTTTGGTTTTGGTTAAAGGGGATCACCAAAAAGGATCTTAGTTTAGCCTACCTATAAACGATTTTGGTTATGTTTAAAGGGGATTGGCGAAAAGAATCTCAATTTATCCTAACCACACAGGATTTTAGGTCTGGTTAAAGGGGATTGCCGAAATGAATCTCAGTTTATCCTAACCACACACAGACTTTGGTTCTGATTAAATACAATTGCCAAAATGAATCTTTGTTTATCCTAATCACAGAGGATTTTGGTTCTTGTTAAAGGGGATTGGTGAAAAGAATCTCAAGTTTATCCTAACCACACAGGATTTTAGGTCTGGTTAAAGGGGATTGCCGAAATGAATCTCAGTTTATCCTAACCACACACAGACTTTGGTTCTGGTTAAAGAGGATTGCCAAAATGAATCTTTGTTTATCCTAACCATAGAGGATTTTTGTTCTTGTTAAATAGGATTGGCGAATGGAATCTCCGTTTATCCTAACCACACAGGATTTTGGTCTTCGTTAAAGGGGATCAGCGAAAGGGATCTTAGTTTAGCCTAACTATAAACGATTTTGGTTATGTTTAAAGGGGATTGGCGAAAAGAATCTCAGTTTATCCTAACCACACAGGATTTTAGGTCTGGTTAAAGGGGATTGCCGAAATCAATCTCAGTTTATCCTAACCTCACACAGACTTTGGTTCTAGTTAAAGAGGATTGCCAAAATGAATCTTTGTTTATCCTAACCAGAGAGGATTTTGGTTCTTGTTAAAGGGGATAGGCGAATGGAATCTCCATCTATCCTAACCACACAGGATTTTTGGTTCTCGTTAAAGGGGATAGGTGCAAGGAATCTCACTTTAGCCTAACCACAAAAGGATTTTGGTTATTGTTAAAGGGGATCAAGAAAAATAATCTTAGTTTATCCTAACCACACAGATTTTTGGTTCTGGTTAAAGAGTATTAGCGAAACGAATCACAGTTTATCATAACCACTTAGGATTTTTTGTTATGGTTAAAGGGGATTGGCGCAACGAATCTGAGTTCATCCTAACCACACAGTATTTTTGTTTTGGTTAAAGGGGATCAGCGAAAGGGATCTTAGTTTAGCCTAACTATAAACGATTTTGGTTATGTTTAAAGGGGATGGGCGAAAACAATATCAGTTTATGGGAACCACATAGGATTTTATGTCTGGTTAAAGGGGATTGCCGAAATGAATCTCAGTTTATCCTACCACACACTAGCTTTGGTTTTGGTTAAATAGGATTGCCAAAATGAATCTTTGTTTATCCTAACCATAGAGGATTTTGGTTCTTGTTAAAGGGGATTGGCGAATGGAATCTCCGTTTATCCTAACCACACAGGATTTTTGGTTCTAGTTAAGGGGGATAGGTGTAAGGAATCTCACTTTAGCCTAACCACAAAAGGATTTTGGTTCTTGTTAAAGGGGATCGACAAAAAGAATCTTAGTTTATCCTAACCGCACAGATTTTTGGTTCTGGTTCAAGAGGATTAGCGAAAGGAATCACAGTTTATCATAACCATATAGGATTTTTTGTTATGGTTAAAGGGGATTGGCGCAACGAATCTCAGTTCATCCTAACCACACAGGATTTTGGTTTTGGTTAAAGGGGATCAGCGAAAGGGATCTTAATTTAGCCTAACTATAAACGATTTTGGTTATGTTTAAAGGGGATTGGCGAAAAGAATCTCTGTTTATCCTAACCACACAGGATTTTAGGTCTGGTTAAAGGGGATTGCCGAAATGAATCTCAGTTTATCCTAACCACACACAGACTTTGGTTCTGGTTAAAGAGGATTGCCAAAATGAATCTTTGTTTATCCTAACCACAGATGATTTTGGTTTTTGTTAAAGGGGATTGACGAATGGAATCTTAGTTTATCATAACCACACTTGGATTTTGCTTCTTATTAAAGGGGATTGGCGGAACAAATCTCAGTTCATCCTAACCACACAGTATTTTGGTTTTGGTTAAAGGGGATCAGCGAAAGGGATCTTAATTTAGCCTAACTATAAACGATTTTGGTTATGTGTAAAGGGGATTGGCGAAAAGAATCTCAGTTTATCCTAACCACACAGGATTTTAGGTCTGGTTAAAGGGGATTGCCGAAATGAATCTCAGTTTATCCTAACCACACACAGACTTTGGTTCTGGTTAAAGAGGATTGCCAAAATGAATCTTTGTTTATCCTAAACACAGAGGATTTTTGTTATTGTTAAATAGGATTGGCGAATGGAATCTCCGTTTATCCTAACCACACAGGATTTTGGTTTTGGTTAAAGGGGATCAGCGAAAGGGATCTTAGTTTAGCTTAACTATAAACGATTTTGGTTATGTTTAAAGGGGATTGGCGAAAAGAATCTCAGTTTATCCTAACCACACAGGATTTTAGGTTTGGTTAAAGGGGATTGCCGAAATGAATCTCAGTTTATCCTAACCACACACAGACTTTGGTTCTGGTTAAAGAGGATTGCCAAAATGAATCTTTGTTTATCCTAACCATAGAGGATTTTTGTTCTTGTTAAAGGGGATCGGCAAAAATAATCTTAGTTTATCCTAACCGCATAGATTTTTGGTTCTGGTTAAAGAGGATTGGCGAAAGGAATCACAGTTTATCCTAACCACACAGGATTTTTGGTTATGGTTAAAGGGGATTTGCGGAACGAATCTCAGTTCATCCTAACCACACAGTATTTTGGTTGTGGTTATAGGGGATCAGCAAAAGGGATCTTAGTTTAGCCTAACTATAAACGATTTTGGTTATGTTTAAAGGGGATTGGCGAAAAGAATCTCAGTTTATCGGAACCACACAGGATTTTATATCTGGTTAAAGGGGATTGCCGAAATGAATCTCAGTTTATCCTAACCACACACAGACTTTGGTTCTGGTTAAAGAGGTTTGCCAAAATGAATCTTTGTTTATCATAACCACAGAGGATTTTGGTTTTTGTTAAAGGGGATTGGCGAATGGAATCTTAGTTTATCCTAACCGCACAGATTTTTGGTTCTGGTTAAAGAGGATTGGCGAAAGGAATCACAGTTTATCCTAACTGCACAGGATTTTTGGTTATAGTTAATGGGGATTGGCGGAAAGAATCTCAGTTCATCCTAACCACACAGTATTTTAGTTTTGGTTAAAGGGGATCAGCAAAAGGGATCTTAGTTTAGCCTAACTATAAACGATTTTGGTTATGTTTAAAGGGGATTGGCGAAAAGAATCTCAGTTTATCGGAACCACACAGGATTTTATATCTGGTTAAAGGGGATTGCCGAAATGAATCTCAGTTTATCCTAACCACACACAGACTTTGGTTCTGGTTAAAGAGGATTGCCAAAATGAATCTTTGTTTATTCTAACCACAGAGGATTTTTGTTCTTGTTAAAGGGGATCGGCCAAAAATAATCTTAGTTAATCCTAACCGCACAAATTTTTGGTTCTGGTTAAAGAGGATTGGCGAAAGGAATCACAGTTTATCCTAACCACACAGGATTTTTGGTTATGGTTAAAGGGGATTGGGGCAACGAATCTCAATTCATCCTAACCACACAGGATTTTTGTTGTGGTTAAAGGGGATCAACGAAAAGGATCTTAGTTTAGCCTAACTATAAACGATTTTGGTTATGTTTAAAGGGGATGGGAGAAAAGAATCTTAGTTTATCCTAACCACACAGGATTTTAGGTCTTGTTAAAGGGGATTGCCGTAATGAATCTTAGTTTATCCTAACCACACACAGACTTTGGTTCTGGTTAAAGAGGATTGCCAAAATGAATCTTTGTTTATCCTAACCATAGAGGATTTTGGTTCTTGTTAAACAGGATTGGCGAATGGAATCTCCGTTTATCCTAACCACACATGATTTTTGGTTCTAGTTAAAGGGGATAGGTGCAAGGAATCTCACTTTAGCCGAACTACACAAGGATTTTGGTTCTTGTTAAAGGGGATCGACAAAAATAATCTTATTTTATCCTAACCGCATAGATTTTTGGTTCTGGCTAAAAAGGATTGGCGAAAGGAATCACAGTTTATCCTAACTACATAGGATTTTTGGTTATGGTTAAAGTGGATTGGCGCAACGAATCTCAGTTCATCGTAACCACACAGGATTTTGTTTTGGTTAAAGGGGATCAGCGAAAGGGATCTTAGTTTAGCCTAACCATAAGAGGATTTTGGTTCTTGTTAAAAGGGATTGCCGTAATGAATCTTAGTTTATCCTAACCACACAGGATTTTAGGTCTGGTTAAAGGGGATTGCCGAAATGAATCTCAGTTTATCCTAACCACACACAGACTTTGGTTCTGATTAAAGAGGATTGCCAAAATGAATCTTTTTTTATCCTAACCACAGAGGATTTTGGTTCTCGTTAAAGGGGATCGACAAAAAGAATCTTAGTTTATCCTAACCGCACAGATTTTTGGTTCTGGTTAAAGAGGATTGGCGAAAGGAATCACAATTTATCCTAACCACACAGGATTTTTGGTTATGGTTAAAGGGGATTGGGGCAACGAATCTCAGTTCATCCGAACCACACAGTATTTTGGTTTTGGTTAAAAGGGATCTTAATTTAGCCTAACTATATGGAGAAAAGAATCTCAGTTTATCCTAACCACACAGGATTTTAGGTCTGGTTAAAGGGGATTGCCGTAATGAATCTCAGTTTATCCTAACCACACACAGACTTTGGTTCTGGTTAAAGAGGATTGCCAAAATGAATCTTTGTTTATCCTAACCACAGAGGATTTTGGTTCTTGTTAAAGGAGATTGGCGAATGGAATCTCCGTTTATCCTAACCACACACGGACTTTGGTTCTGGTTAAAGGGGATAGGTGCAAGGAATCTCACTTTAGCCTAACCACACAAGGATTTTGTTTCTTGTTAAAGGGGATCGGCAAAAAGAATCTTAGTTTATCCTAACCGCACAGATTTTTTGTTCTGGTTAAAGAGGATTGGCGAATGGAATGACAGTTTATCCTAACCACACAGGATTTTTGGTTATGGTTAAAGGGCATTGGCGCAACGAATCTCAGTTCATCCTAACCACACAGGATTTTAGTTTTGGTTAAAGGGTATCAGCGAAAGGGATCTTAGTTTAGCCTAACTATAAACGATTTTGGTTATGTTTAAAGGGGATTGGCGAAAAGAATCTCAGTTTATCCTAACCACACAGGATTTTAGGTCTGGTTAAAGGGGATTGCCGAAATAAATCTCAGTTTATCCTAACCACAGAGGATTTTGGTTCTTGTTAAAGGGGATTGGCGAATGGAATCTACGTTTATCCTAACCACACATGGACTTTGGTTCTGGTTAACGGGGATAGGTGCAAGGAATCTCACTTTAGCCTAACCACACAAGGATTTTGGTTCTTGTTAAAGAGGATCGGCAAAAAGAATCTTAGTTTATCCTAACCGCACAAATTTTTTGTTCTGGTTAAAGAGGATTGGTGAAAGGAATGACAGTTTATCCTAACCACACATGATTTTTGGTTATGGTTAAAGGGGATTGGCGCAACGAATCTCAGTTCATCCTAACCACACAGGATTTTAGTTTTGGTTAAAGGGGATCAGCCAAAGGGATCTTAGTTTAGCCTAACTATAAATGATTTTGGTTATGTTTAAAGGGGATTGGTGAAAAGAATCTTAGTTTATCGTAACCACACAGGATTTTAGGTCTGGTTAAAAGGGATTGCCGAAATGAATTTTAGTTTATCGTAACCACTCACAGACTTTGGTTCTGGTTAAAGAGGATTGCCAGAATGAATCTTTGTTTATCCTAACCACAAAGGATTTTGGTTATTGTTAAAGGGGATTGGCGAATGGAATCTCAGTTTATCCTAACCACACAAGATTTTTGGTTCTAGTTAAATGGGATAGGTGCAAGGTATCTCACTTTAGCCTAACCACACAAGGATTTTGGTTCTTGTTAAAGGGGATCGGCGAAAAGAATCTCTGTTTATCCTAATCGCGCAGATTTTAGTTCTGGTTAAAGAGGATTGGCGAAAGGAATCACAGTTTATCCTAACCACAAATGATTTTTGGTTATTGGTAAATGGGATTGGCGAAAAGAATCTCAGTTTATCCTAACCACACAGGATTTTAGGTCTTGTAAAAGGATTGCCGAAATGAATCTCAGTTTATCCTAACCACACACAGATTTTTGTTATGGTTAAAGGGAATTGCAGAAATGAATCTCAGTTTATCCTAACCACACACAGACTTTGGTTCTGCTTAAAGGGGATTGCCAAAATGAATCTTTGTTTATCCCAACCACACAGGATTTTTGGTTCTCGTTAAAGGGGATTGTTGCAAGGAATTTCACTTTAGCCTAACCATACAAGAATTTTGGTTCTTGTTGAAGGGCATCGGCAAAAAGAATCTTAGTTTATCCTAACAGCACAAATTTTTGTTTCTGGTTTAAGAGGATTGGCGAAAGGAATCAGAGTTTATCCTAACCACACAGGATTTTTGGTTATGGTTAAAGGGCATTGGCGCAACGAATCTCAGTTCATCCTAACCACATAGGATTTTGGTTTTGGTGAAAGGGGATCAACGACAGGGATCTTAGTTTAGCCTAAATATAAACGATTTTGGTTATGTTTAAAGGGGATTGCCGAAATGAATATCAGTTTATCCTAACCACACACAGACTTTGGTTCTGGTTAAAGAGGATTGCCAAAATGAATCTTTGTTTATCCTAAACACAGAGGATTTTGGTTCTTGTTAAAGGGGATCGGAAAAAAGAATCTTAGTTTATCCTAACCGCACAGATTTTTGGTTCTGGTTAAAGAGGATTGGCGAAAGGAATCACAGTTTATCCTAACCACACAGGATTTTTGGTTATGGTTAAAGGGGATTGGCGCAATGAATCTCAGTTCATCCTAACCACACAGTATTTTGGTTTTGGTTAAAGGGGATCAGCAAAAGGGATCTTAGTTTAGCCTAACTATAAACGATTTTGGTTATGTTTAAAGGGGATTGGAGAAAAGAATCTTAGTTTATTCTAACCACACAGGATTTTAGGGCTGGTTAAAGGGGATTGCCCAAATGAATTTCAGTTTATCCGAACCAAACACAGACTTTGGTTATGGTTAAAGAGGATTGCCAAAATGAATCTTTGTTTATCCTAACCACAGAGGATTTTGGTTCTTGTTAAAGGGGATTGGCAAAAAGAATCTTAGTTTATCCTAACCGCACAGATTTTTGGTTCTCGTTAAAGAGGATTGACGAAAGGAATCATAGTTTATCCTAACCACACAGGATTTTTGGTTATTGTTAAAGGGGATTGGCGGAACGAATCTCAGTTCATCCTAACCACACAGTATTTTGGTTTTGGTTAAAGGGGATCAGCGAAAGGGATCTTAGTTTAGCCTAACTATAAACGATTTTGGTTATGTTTAAAGGGGATTGGGGAAAAGAATCTCAGTTTATCCTAACCACACAGGATTTTTGGTTTTGGTTAAAGGCGATCAGCGAAAAGAATCTTTGTTTATCCTATTCACAATTGGATTTTGGTTCTGATTAAAAGGTATGGGTGAAAGGAATCTTAGTTTATCCTAACCACATAGGATTTTTGGTTCTGGTTAAAGAGGATTGGCGAAAGGAATCTCAGTTTATCCTAACCCCACAATATTTTTGGTTCTGGTTAAAGGGGATAGGCCCAACGAATCTCAGATTATCCTAACCACCGAAGATTTTTGTTCTGGTTAAAGGTTTGAAGAAAGGAATCTCAGTTTAACCTAACGACACACACATTGTGGTTCTAGTTAAAAGGGATCTACGAAAGGGATCTCAGTTTAGCCTAACAACACACAGACTTTGGTTCTGGTTATGTTTAAAGGGGATCTACGAAAGGAATATCAGTTTATCCTAACCACACATGATTTTTGGTTCTGGTTAAAGGGGATCGACGAAAAGAATCTCAGTTTATCCTATTCACAAATGGATTTTTGTTCTGGTTAAAGGGGATCGGGGAAAGGAATCTGAGTTTATCCTAACCACACAGGATTTTTGGTTCTGGTTAAAGAGGATTGGCGAAAAGAATCTCAGTTTATCCTAAGCATATAGGATTTTTGGTTCTGGTTAAAGGGGATAGGCCAAACGAATCTCAGTTTATCCTAACCACACAAGATTTTGGTTCTGTTGAAAGGGATTGAATAAAGGAATCTCCGTTCAACCTAACCACACACAGACTTTGGTTCTGGTTAAAAGGGATCTACGAAAGGGATCTCAGTTTATCCTAACCATACAGAATTTTTGGTTCTGGTTAAAAGAGATGGGCGCAAGGAATGTCAGTTTATCCTAACCACATACAGATTTTGATTCTAGTTAAAAGAGATCGGCGAAACGAATATCAGTTTATCCTAACCACAAAATATTTTTGGTTCTGCTTAAAGGGGATCGGCTAAAAGAATCTCTGTTTATGAAAACCACATAGGATCTTGGTTCTGCTTAAAGGGGATCGGCGAAAGGAATCTCTGTTTATCCTAACCACACAGGATTTTTGGTTTGGTTAAACGGGATTGGCGAAAGGAATCTTAGTTTATTATAACCACACATAGGCTTTGGTTCTGGTTAAAGAGGATTGGCAAAAGGAATCTTTGTTTATCCGAACCATAGAGGATTTTGGTTCTGGTTAAAGGGGATGGGCGAATGGAATCTCAGTTTATCCTAACCACACATGATTTTTGGTTCTGGTTAAAGGGGATCGGCAAAAAGAATATGAGTTTATCCTAACCACAAATGGATTTTGGTTCTGTTTAAAAGGGATCGCCAAAAGGAATCTCAGTTTATCCTAACCACACAGGATTTTTGGTTCTGGTTAAAGAGGATTGGCAAAAGAAATCTCAGTTTATCCTAACCACACAGGATTTTTGATTCTGGTTAAAGGGGATTGGCGCAACCAATCTCAGTTTATCCTAACAATATAAAATTTTTGGTTCTGGTTAAAAGAGATGGGCGCAAGAAATCTCAGTTTATCCTAACCACACACAGATTTTGATTCTGGTTAAAAGAGATCGGCGAAACGAATCTTAGTTTATCCTAACCACACAAGATTTTTGGTTCTGCTTAAAGGGGATCGGCTAAAGGAATCTCTGTTTATGCAAACCACATAGGATCTTGGTTCTGGTTAGAGGGGATTGGCGAAACGAATCTCAGTTTATCATAACCATACATAGATTTTTGTTCTAGTTAAAGAGGATTGGCAAAAGAAATCTTCGTTTATCCGAACCATAGAGGATTTTGGTTCTGGTTAAAGGGGATGGGCGAATGGAATCTCAGTTTATCCTAACCACATAGGATTTTTGGTTCTGGTTAAAGGGGATCGGCAAAAGGAATCTCAGTTTATCCTAACCACAAATGGATTTTGGTTTTGTTTAAAGGGGATCGCCGAAAGGAATCTCAGTTTATCATAACCACACAGGATTTTTGGTTTTGGTTAAAGGGGATTGGCACAACAAATCTCAGTTTATCCTAACCACACAGGATTTTTGTTCTGGTTAAAGAGGATCGGGGAAAGGGATCTTAGTTTAGCCTTACTATAAAGGATTTTGGTTATGTTTCAAGGGGATTGGCGAAAGCAATCTCAGTTTATTCTAACCACACATGATTTTTTGTTCTGGTTTAAGGCGATTGGCGAAAGTAATCTCTGTTTATCCTAACCATAAAGGATTTTGGGTCTAGTTAAATTGAATTGGTGAAAGGAATCTCAGTTTATCCTAACCACACACAGACTTTGGTTCTGGTTAAAGAGGATTGGCGAAAGGGATCTTAGTTTAGCCTAACTATAAAGGATTTTGGTTATGTTTAAAGGGGATAGGCGAAAGGAATCTCAGTTTAACCTAACCACTCACAAACTTTAGTTCTGGTTAAAGGGGATCGGCGGAAAGAATCTCAGTTTATACTATCCACAAATGGATTTTGGTTCTGGTTAAAGGGGATTGGCGCAACAAATCTAGTTTATCCTTACCACACAAGATTTTGGTTCTGGTTAAAGGGAATTGGTGAAAGGAATCTGATTTTAACCTAACCACACATAGACTTTAGTTATGGTTAAAAGGGATCTGCGAAAGGGATCATAGTTTAGCCTAACAACACATAGACTTTGGTTCTGGTTAAAGTGGATCGGCAAAAAAGATCTTAGTTTAGCGTAACTACAAAGGAGTTTGGTTATGTTTAAAGAGGATCGGCGAAAGGAAACTCAGTTTATCCTAACCACATAGGATTTTTGATTCTGGAAAGGGGATAGGCGAAAGGAATCTCAGTTTAACCTAACCACTCACAAACTTTAGTTCTGGTTAAAGGGGATCGGCGGAAAGAATCTCAGTTTATACTATCCACAAATGGATTTTGGTTCTGGTTAAAGGGGATTGGCGCAACAAATCTTAGTTTATCCTTACCACACAAGATTTTGGTTCTGGGTAAAAGGGAATTGGTGAAAGGAATCTGATTTTAACCTAACCACACATAGACTTTAGTTATGGTTAAAAGGGATCTGCGAAAGGGATCATAGTTTAGCCTAACAACACATAGACTTTGGTTCTGGTTAAAGTGGATCGGCAAAAGGGATCTTAGTTTAGCGTAACTACAAAGGAGTTTGGTTATGTTTAAAGAGGATCGGCGAAAGGAAACTCAGTTTATCCTAACCACATAGGATTTTTGATTCTGGAAAGGGGATAGGCGAAAGGAATCTCAGTTTAACCTAACCACTCACAAACTTTAGTTCTGGTTAAAGGGGATCGGCGGAAAGAATCTCAGTTTATACTATCCACAAATGGATTTTGGTTCTGGTTAAAGGGGATTGGCGCAACAAATCTTAGTTTATCCTTACCACACAAGATTTTGGTTCTGGGTAAAAGGGAATTGGTGAAAGGAATCTGATTTTAACCTAACCACACATAGACTTTAGTTATGGTTAAAAGGGATCTGCGAAAGGGATCATAGTTTAGCCTAACAACACATAGACTTTGGTTCTGGTTAAAGTGGATCGGCAAAAGGAATCTTAGTTTAGCGTAACTACAAAGGAGTTTGGTTATGTTTAAAGAGGATCGGCGAAAGGAAACTCAGTTTATCCTAACCACATAGGATTTTTGATTCTGGAAAGGGGATAGGCGAAAGGAATCTCAGTTTAACCTAACCACTCACAAACTTTAGTTCTGGTTAAAGGGGATCGGCGGAAAGAATCTCAGTTTATACTATCCACAAATGGATTTTGGTTCTGGTTAAAGGGGATTGGCGCAACAAATCTTAGTTTATCCTTACCACACAAGATTTTGGTTCTGGTTAAAGGGAATTGGTGAAAGAAATCTGATTTTAACCTAACCACACACAGACTTTAGTTATGGTTAAAAGGGATCTGCGAAAGGGATCATAGTTTAGCCTAACAACACATAGACTTTGGTTCTGGTTAAAGTGGATCGGCAAAAGGGATCTTAGTTTAGCGTAACTACAAAGGAGTTTGGTTATGTTTAAAGAGGATCGGCGAAAGGAAACTCAGTTTATCCTAACCACATAGGATTTTTTATTCTGGAAAGGGGATAGGCGAAAGGAATCTCAGTTTAACCTAACCACTCACAAACTTTAGTTCTGGTTAAAGGGGATCGGCGGAAAGAATCTCAGTTTATACTATCCACAAATGGATTTTGGTTCTGGTTAAAGGGGATTGGCACAACAAATCTTAGTTTATCCTTACCACACAAGATTTTGGTTCTGGGTAAAAGGGAATTGGTGAAAGGAATCTGATTTTAACCTAACCACACATAGACTTTAGTTATGGTTAAAAGGGATCTGCGAAAGGGATCATAGTTTAGCCTAACAACACATAGACTTTGGTTCTGGTTAAAGTGGATCGGCAAAAGGAATCTTAGTTTAGCGTAACTACAAAGGAGTTTGGTTATGTTTAAAGAGGATCGGCGAAAGGAAACTCAGTTTATCCTAACCACATAGGATTTTTGATTCTGGAAAGGGGATAGGCGAAAGGAATCTCAGTTTAACCTAACCACTCACAAACTTTAGTTCTGGTTAAAGGGGATCGGCGGAAAGAATCTCAGTTTATACTATCCACAAATGGATTTTGGTTCTGGTTAAAGGGGATTGGCGCAACAAATCTTAGTTTATCCTTACCACACAAGATTTTGGTTTTGGTTAAAGGGAATTGGTGAAAGGAATCTGATTTTAACCTAACCACACATAGACTTTAGTTATGGTTAAAAGGGATCTGCGAAAGGGATCATAGTTTAGCCTAACAACACATAGACTTTGGTTCTGGTTAAAGTGGATCGGCAAAAGGAATCTTAGTTTAGCGTAACTACAAAGGAGTTTGGTTATGTTTAAAGAGGATCGGCGAAAGGAAACTCAGTTTATCCTAACCACATAGGATTTTTGATTCTGGAAAGGGGATAGGCGAAAGGAATCTCAGTTTAACCTAACCACTCACAAACTTTAGTTCTGGTTAAAGGGGATCGGCGGAAAGAATCTCAGTTTATACTATCCACAAATGGATTTTGGTTCTGGTTAAAGGGGATTGGCGCAACAAATCTTAGTTTATCCTTACCACACAAGATTTTGGTTTTGGTTAAAGGGAATTGGTGAAAGGAATCTGATTTTAACCTAACCACACATAGACTTTAGTTATGGTTAAAAGGGATCTGCGAAAGGGATCATAGTTTAGCCTAACAACACATAGACTTTGGTTCTGGTTAAAGTGGATCGGCACAAGGGATCTTAGTTTAGCGTAACTACAAAGGAGTTTGGTTATGTTTAAAGAGGATCGGCGAAAGGAAACTCAGTTTATCCTAACCACATAGGATTTTTTATTCTGGAAAGGGGATAGGCGAAAGGAATCTCAGTTTAACCTAACCACTCACAAATTTTGGTTCTGGTTAAAGTGGATTGGTGAATGGAATCTTAGTTTATCCTCACCCTACAGGATGTTTTGTTCTGGTTAAATGGGATTGGCGAAAGGAATCTCAGTTTAACCTAACCACACACAGACTTTGATTCTGGTTAAAGGGGATATGGCTAAGGGATCTTAGTTTAACCTTACCACACATAGACTTTGGTTCTTGTTAAAGGGGATTAGCGAAAGGCATTTTAGTTTAGCCTATTTTCAAAGGAGTTTGGTTATGTTTAAGGGGATCGACGAAAGGAGTCTCAGTTTATCCTAACCACACAGGATTTTTGGTTCTGGTTAAATGAGATTAGCGAAAGGAATCTCAGTTTATCCTAACCACACAAGATTTTTGGTTGTTGTTAAAGAGGTTTGGCGCAACGAATCTCAGTTTATCCTATCCACACAGGATTTTTGTTCTGGTTAAAGAGGATTGACAAAAGGAATCTTTGTTTATCCTAACCACACGGGATTTTTTATTCTGGTTAAAGGGGATTGGCATAAAGAATCTCAGTTTTGTGTAACCACACACAGTCTTTGGTTCTGGTTCAAGAGGATCGGCGAAAGGAATCTTAGTTTATCCTAACCACACAGGATTTTGGTTCTGGTTAAAGGGGATTGGCGAAATGAATCTTAGTTTAACCCAACCACACACAGACTTTGGTTCTGGTTAAAGGGTTTCGACCAAAGGGACTTAGTTAAACCTAACTATAAAGGAGTTTGGTTATGTTTAAAGGGGATTAGCGAAAGGAATCTCAATTTATCCTAACCACACAAGATTTTTCGTTCTGGTTAAAGTGGATTGGCGAAAGGAATCTCAGTTTGTCCTAACCACACAGGATTTTTGGTACTGGTTAAAGAGGATTGGCATAAAGAATCTCAGTTTACCTTAACCACACACAGACTTTGGTTCTGGTTAAAGGGGATCGGCGAAAGACATCTCAGTTTATCCTAACCACATAAGATTTTGGTTTTGGTTAAAGAAGATTGGCGAATGGAATCTCAGTTTAACCTAACCACACAGGATTTTTGGTTCTGGTTAAAGGGGATAGGTGCAAGGAATCTCACTTTAGCCTAACCACACACAGACTTTGGTTGTGGTTAAAGGGGATCGGTGAAATGGATCTTAGTTTAGCCTAACCATACACAGGATTTTTGGTTCTCGTTAAAGGGGATTGGCCAAAGGAATCTCAAAATATCCTAACCACACAGGATTTTTTATTCTGCTTAAAGGGGATGGGCGAAAGGAATCTTAGTTTATCCGAACCACACATGGATTTTGGTTCTGGTTAGAGGGGATCGGCAAAAGGAATCTGAGTTTAACCTAACCTCACAGGATTTTTGGTTCTGGTTAAAGGGGATTGGCACAAAGAATCTCAGTTTACCTTAATCACACACAGATTTTTGTTTTGGTTAAAGGGGATCTGCAAAAGGAATCTTAGTTTATCCTAACCACACAAGATTTTTTTTTCTTGTTAAACGGGATAGGCGCAAGGAATCTCACTTTAGCCTAACCACACACAAACTTTTTTTTTTTTTTGATCAAATGTAAGAAATATATTAAATCAAAAAACGCAAGACAAGCTTGCAATTCAAGCTGGGAACCAACAAAGTACATAATATATACATAAGCTCAAATAAGGAATAAATTCCCCATAAGAAACATAAACGAAAAGCCAGCGAAATACAAGCTGAAAAACAGAAAAGGGGGGAAGCTCCCTTGATCCTATGAACGCAGGAATATAACATGAAATCCAGAGGCTATGTTTAAACCAAAAGCCAGCCCAGCCTAGCTGCCAGCCAAGCCAGCACAAGGGAGAACCGAAGCCAATCAGCACTGCCATCAAGCAATGAGAGCTGCCGAAAAGCTAAGAAAGAGTGGACAGTTCCTCAGCACCATGCGGAGACATCCCGACAGGAAAGTAACCACTCGAGAGCCTTTTCCATAACTCAATATCCTCCTGCACGCAAATCGGAAAGGAGCTCACCCATAATGGAGCACGAAAAGCCAAAAAGCAACTGATAATACATGTGGGAAATGCTCCACTGTGAAAAGGAAAGAACCAGCTAGAAAGCACAGGAACGGAGTCAACATAGGCTGCCAGCAGCTGGAAGCACCAAGCAAATAAGGCCACCTGCAAGGGCATGCAGGGCCCTTCCATCATCACATTCAAAGAATGAAGAACAGCCAATCCGAAGCTCCCGCCCATCAAAATTGAATGAGAGACCATGCATGCTAGGAAGAGAGACCCCAGCACACTGCAGCTCCAGCATGGGACAAACAAAAATGGCCCCATCATCAAAGAGCTATACGAGAGGCAAAAAATATGGGCCATGCATTCACGTAGCAACAAACTGGAGCTGGCCATGCATTCAGTCATCAAAACTGAAGGAGGACCGTGGCTATATAATTCCAGCCACAATTTGTCCCATGCATTCAGTCTGTGGCCATGCATTCAGTCCCAGCAGCATACAGCGACGAGGCAATGGACAAAAGAAGGTGGCCCCATCAGCAAAGAGTCATGTGAGGCCAAGTGCATGAGACATGCATTCATGTAGCAACCAGGAGTGAAACGTGACTTCGATTCCAGCACCTATAAACAAAAGAGAATAGACACCTGAAGACAAAGCCGGGGGGCCCAGCAGCTGGGTTTGGCCATAAAGAATTAATTTGCATGAACCATGCACCCACGAAACTCACGAGAATTATGAAGAAGCCAACACGCATGACCGGACAATCAACCCATGCTCAGAAGCAAATGATTCTTTTCGTGGAAGTGAAAGACAGTGTAGAAAAGGATTTGAAACCGTCTGAACACCGCAGCAATCTCCCTAGACCGCCCTTCAAAAGCACGCTTGTTTCTTTCCTCCCAAATAAGATATGTTGTGATACTCAGGGCAGCTCTTTTCATCCGAGCCTCAAAGCTATTCCTCTGAAAGCGCAACCCACGAATAGCGCTGGCCAGAGTCTGCATGACCCTCTCAATCTGCAACCAAGACTTTATCATTGCCCACAGACGACATGTCCATTCGCAGGCAAAAAACAAATGACCATGGGACTCTTCCACTCTCCTACAAAACATACAATTGGGATTAGGAGGGACAAACCTCAACCTATCACGAGTCCTAAGCTTTCCCAGAACAGCCAGCCAGAGGATGGAACTGTGTTTAGGCAGAGACCATTGTTCCCAAACCACTTGGCCCCATGAGACAGCTGGACCAGTAGGTCTGAAGAATTCATAAGCGTGGGATAGGAAAGGACCCACGCCAGCAGACCAACTATTCAGCAGAGTAATACTCGACGCAGAGTCCCCACAGTGCTGCAGGAGGAGGTCTCTAACAGAAATAATAGCTTTCCATAATGGAGAAGAAGTGTGATGTGCTTGGATAGACCAAATGGTGCCAGAGCTCAAATAAAAATGGTGGATCCAACGAATCCAAACTGAATCCGATTTAAGATGGATATTCCATAATTGCTTGCTAAGAAAGCTTCTATTACGAGCCCGAAGATCAAACAAACCAAGACCACCCTCTGATTTAGGCAGACAGATTGACTTCCAGGCTACCAAAGCTGAGGTGCTTCTATGGATGTCCCCGGTCCAGAGAAAAATTCCTGTAAATGCTAATAATATATTCCTCATCACAACATCGGGGAGGGGAAGATGTTGAGCCAGAATTGGACTTTCCTAAATAGAACAGACCGGGTGAGTTCCAGGCGCCCAGCATATGTAAGGTGCTTGCCAATCCATCCTTGAACTAAAGATTTCAAATCCTGCAAGAGTGGTGAGAATTGACTGGCAAGCAGACGATGGGGACTTAGAGGTACCCCAAGGTATGTGAAAGGAAAGCTCCCTTCTCTGAAACCAGATTCAGTGAGAATGGATTGCTTTTGAGTAGTGCCAACTCCCCTAAAGAAAATGGATGATTTTTGCGGGTTGTTGTACAAGCCAGAGGTCTTTCCAAAGAGAGTGATTTGCTGAAGTAGACAATGGATTGAAGAGGAGTCTCCACGGGAAAGAAGCAGGACATCATCTGCAAATGCAAGGTGAGTGATACCTTGCACCTCACACTTTGGATGGAACCGAAAGTTTTCATGCGGAGAGGAAAGCTTGAGAAACCTGGAAAGATATTCCATACAATAGATAAAAAGATACGGAGACAAGGGGTCTCCTTGTCTGACTCCACTCTTCCCCAAAAAAAAATCGTGAATGTCCCCATTGACTGCAATAAAATATGATGGAGTGGATACACATTCCATAACAAGCAAAACAAAGTGTGCTGGGAACCCAAGCTGTCGAAGGAGGTTTGCCAAGAAGTCCCACTGTATAGAGTCAAAAGCTTTCTTGAAATCAACTTTCAACAAACAACGGGGGGAGGAGCGCTTCCTACCATTCTGTCGAAGAAGCTCCTGGACAAGGTTAATGTTATCACTCATGTATCTGCCACCTAGAAATGCATTTTGCATGGGGCTGACGATGTTCTTTAAGGCATGAGCTAGGCGATCTGCTAGGAGCTTGGCAAACCACACACAGAATTTGGTTCTGGTTAAAGGGGATCGGTGAAATGGATCTTAGTTTAGCCTAACCATACACAGACTTTGGTTCTGTTTAAAAGGGATCTGCAAAAGGGATCTTAGTTTAGCCTAACTGTAAAGGAGTTTGGTTATGTTTAAAGGGGATCAGCGAAAGGAGTCTCAATTTATCCTAACCACACAAGATTTTTGTTTCTGGTTAAAGGGGATAGGCGCAAGGAATATCACTTTAGCCTAACCACACACAAAATTTGGTTCTGGTTAAAGGGGATCGGCGGAAGAAATCTCAGTTTATACTAACCACACAAGATTTTTGTTCTTGTTAAAGGGGATAGGCAAAAGAAATCTCATTTTATCCTAAACACACACCGACTTTGGTTCTAGTTAAAGGGGATCGACTAAAGGAATCTTAGTTTATCCTAACCACACAGAATTTTGGTTCTGGTTAAAGGGGATCGGCTAAAGGAATCTTAGTTTATCCTAACCACACAGGATTTTGGTTCTGGTTAAAGGGGATCGGCAAAAGGAATCTCAGTTTAACCTAACCACACACAAACTTTGGTTATGGTTAAAGGGGATCGGTGAAAGGGATCTTAGTTTAGCCTAACTACAAAGGAGTTTGGTTTTGTTTAAAGGGGATCTACGACATGAATCTCAGTTTATCCTAACCACACATGATTTTTGTTTCTGGTTAAAGGGGATAGGCGCAAGGAAACTCACTTTAGTATAACCACACAGGATTTTCGTTCTGGTTAAAGGGGATTGGTGAAAGGAATCTCAATTTACCCTAACCAAATAGGATTTTTGGTTCTGGTTAAAGGGGATTGGCGAAAGGAATCTTAGTTTAACGTAACCACTCACAGACTTTGGTTCTGGTTAAATGGGATTGGTGAATGGAATCTTAGTTAATCCTAATCACACAGGATTTTTGCTTTTGGTTAAAAGGGTTTGGCGAAAGCAATCTCAGTTTATCCTAACCACACATGATTTTTCATACTGGTTACAGGGGATCGGCAAAGGGATCTTAGTTTAGCCTAACTACAAAGGAGTTTGGTTATGTTTAAAGGAGATTGGGGAAAAGGATCTCAGTTTATCCTAACCACACATGATTTTTGTTTCTGTTAAAGGGGATAGGCGCAAGGAATCTCACTTTGGCCTAACGACACACAGACTTTGGTTCTGGTTAAAGGGGATCGGCGAATGGAATCTTAGTTTGTCTTAAGCACACAAGATTTTGTTTCTGGTTAAAGGTGATTGGCGAAAGGAATCTCAGTTTAACCTAACCACACACAGACTTTGGTTCTTGTTAAAAGGGATCTTAGTTTAGCCTAACTACAACGGAGTTGGGTTATGTTTAAAGGGGATTGCCGAAAGGAATCTCACTTTAGCCTAACCACACATAGACTTTGGTTCTAGTTAAAGGGGATCGGCTAAAGGACTCTCAGTTTATACTAACCACACAAGATTTTTGTTCTTGTTAAAGGGGATCGGCGAATGGAATCTTAGTTTGTCCTAAGCACACAAGATTTTGTTTCTGGTTAAAGGTGATTGGCGAAAGGAATCTCAGTTTAACCTAACCACACACAGACTTTGGTTCTTGTTAAAAGGGATCTTAGTTTAGCCTAACTACAAAGGAGTTGGGTTATGTTTAAAGGGGATTGCCGAAAGGAATCTCACTTTAGCCTAACCACACATAGACTTTGGTTCTAGTTAAAGGGGATCGGCTAAAGGAATCTCAGTTTATACTAACCACACAAGATTTTTGTTCTTGTTAAAGGGGATAGGCGAAAGAAATCTCAGTTTATCCTAACCACATATCGACTTTGGTTCTGGTTAAAGGGAATCGACTAAAGGAATCTTAGTTTATCCTAACCACACAGGATTTTGGTTCTGGTTAAAGGGCATCGGCGAAAGGAATCTCAGTTTAACCTAACCACACACAGACTTTGGTCCTGGTTAAAGGGGATCGGCGAAAGGGATCTTAGTTTAGCCTAACTACACACAGACTTTGGTTCGGGTTAAAGGGGATCGGCAAAAGGAATCTTAGTTTATCATAACCACAAACAAACTTTGGTTCTTCTTAATAGGGATTTGCAAAAGGAATCTTAGTTTAACCTAACCCCACACAGACTTTGGTTCTGGTTAAAGGGGATTGGCGAAGGGAATTTTTTTTTATCCTAACCATACATGATTTTTTGTTCTGGTTAAAGGGGATTGGCGAACGGAATCTTAGTTTATCCGAACCACGCATGGATTTTGGTTCTGGTTAGAGGGGATCGGCGAAAGGAATCTGAGTTTAACCTAACCTCACAGGATTTTTGGTTCTGGTTAAAGGGGATTGGCACAAAGAATCTCAGTTTACCTTAACCACACACAGATTTTTGTTTTGGTTAAAGGGGATCCGCAAAAGGAATCTTAGTTTATCCTAACCGCACAAGATTTTTTTTTCTTGTTAAACGGGATAGGCGCAAGGAATCTCACTTTAGCCTAACCACACACAGACTTTGGTTCTGGTTAAAGGGGATCGGCGAAATGAATCTCAGTTTATCCTAACCACACAGGATTTTTGGTCCTAGTTCAAGGGGATTAGCGAGAGGAATCTCAGTTTAACCTAACCACACACAGACTTTGATTCTGGTTAAAGGGGATATACGTAAGGGATCTTAGTTTAGCATTACCACACACAGACTTTGGTTCTTGTTAAAGGGGATCGGTGAAAGGGATTTTAGTTTAGCCTATCTACAAAGGAGTTTGGTTATGTTTAAAGGGAATCGACGAAAGGAGTCTCAGTTTATCCTAACCACACATAAGTTTGGTTCTGGTTAAAGGGGATTGGCGAAAGCAATCTCAGTTTAACCCAACCACACACAGACTTTGGTTATGGTTAAAGGGTATCGGCGAAATGAATCTTAGTTTAACCTAACTATAAAAGAGTTTGGTTATGTTTAAAGGGGATTGGTGAAAGGAATCTCAGTTTATCCTAAGCAAACATGATTTTGGTTCTGGTTAAAGGGGATTGGCGAAAGGAATCTCAGTTTATCCTAACCACAAAGGATTTTTTGTTCTGGTTAAAGTGGATTGGCGAAAGGAATCTCAGTTTATCCTAACCACACAGGATTTTTGGTTCTGGTTAAAGGGGATTAGCGAAATGGATCTTAGTTTAGCCTAACCATACACAGACTTTGGTTCTGGTTAAAAGGGATCGACAAAAGGGATCTTAGTTTAGCCTAACTACAAAGGAGTTTGGTTATGTTTAAAGGGGATAGGTGAAAGGAGTCTCAGTTTATCCTAACCACACATGATTTTTGTTTCTGGTTAAAGGGGATTGGCGAAAGGAATCTTAGTTTATCCTAAGCACACATGATTTTGGTTCTGGTTAAAGGGGATTGGCGAAAGGAATCTCAGTTTATCCTAACCACAAAGGATTTTTCGTTCTGGTTAAAGTGGATTGGCAAAAGGAATCTCAGTTTATCCTAACCACACAGGATTTTTGGTTCTGGTTAAAGGGGATCGGCGAAATGGATCTTAGTTTAGCCTAACCATACACAGACTTTGGTTCTAGTTAAAGGGATCGGCAAAAGGGATCTTAGTTTAGTCTAACTACAAAGGAGTTTGGTTATGTTTAAAGGGGATAGGCGGAAGGAGTCTCAGTTTATCCTAACCACACAGGATTTTTGTTTCGGTTAAAGGGGATAGGCGCAAGGAATCTCACTTTATCATAACCACACACAAACTTTGGTTCTGGTTAAACGGGATCGGCGAAAAGAATCTCAGTTTATGCTAACCACACAAGATTTGTGTTCTTGTTAAAGGGGATTGGCGAAAGAAATCTCAGTTTATCCTAACCACAAACCGACTTTGGTTCTTGTTAAAGGGGTGGGCTAAAGCAATCTCAGTTTATCCTAACCACACAGGATTTTGGTTCTGGTTAAAGGGGATCGGCGAAAGGAATCTCAGTTTAACCTAACCACACACTAACTTTGGTTCAGTTAAAGGGGATTGGCGAAAGGGATCTTAGTTTAGCCTTACTACAAAGGAGTTTGTTTATGTTTAAAGGGGATTGGCGAAAGGAATCTCAGTTTATCCTAAGCACACATGATTTTTGGTTCTGGTTAAAGGGGATAGGCGCAAGGAATCTCACTTTAGCCCAACCACACACAGACTTTGGTTCTAGTTAAAGGGGATCGGCAAAATGGATCTTAGTTTAGCCTAACAACAATGGAGTTTGGTTATGATTAATGGGGATTGGCGAAAGGAATCTTAATTTATCCTAACCACACATGATTTTTGTTTCTGGTTAAAGGGGATCAGCGAAAGGGATCTTCGTTTAACCTAACTACAAAGGAGTTTGGTTATGTGTTGAAGGGGATCGGGAAAAGGAGTCTTAGTTTATCCTAACCATACAGGATTTTTGGTTCTGGTTAAAGGGCATTAGCGAAAGGAATCTCAGTTTATCCTAACCACATAGGATTTTTTATTCTGGTTAAAGGGGTTTGGCAAAAGGAATGTCAGTTTATCCTAACCACACAAGATTTTTGGTTCTTGTTAAAGAGGATTGGCATAAAGAATCTCAGTTAACCTTAACCACACACAGACTTTGGTTCTGGTTAAAGGGGATCGATGAAAGGCATCTCAGTTTATCCTAACCACACAAGATTTTGGTTCTGGTTAAAGGGGATTGGCGAATGGAATCTCAGTTTAACCTAACCACACACAGACTTTGGTTCTGGTTAAAGGGGATCGGCGAAAAGGATCTTAGTTTAACCTAACTATAAAGGAGTTTGGTTATGTTTAAAGGGGATTGGCAAAAGTAATCTCATTTTATCCTAACCACACAGGTTTTTGGTTCTGATTAAAGGGGATTGGCGAAAGGAATCTCATTTTATCCTAACCACACGGGATTTTTGGTTCTGGTTAAAAGGGATAGGCGCAAGGAATCTCACTTTAGCCTAACCACACACAGACTTTGATTCTGGTTAAAGGGGATTTGCTAAAGGAATCTCAGTTTATCCTAACCACACAGGATTTTTGGTTTTGGTTAAAGGAAATTGGCGAAAGGAATCTCAGTTTATCCTAACCGCATATGGATTTTGGTTCTCGTTAAAGGGTTAAAGGGAATTGGCGAAAGAAATCTTAGTTTATCCTAACCACACACAGACTTTGGTTCTGGTTAAAGGGGATTGGGGAGGGGTATCTCAGTTTAGCCTAACTACAAAGGATTTTGGTTCTGGTTAAAGGGATCGGCGAAGGGATCTCAGTTTAGCTAAGGTAGGGTGCGTTAGGGGTGTTAATACCTTCTCTAACCACAACTAGTCCCTTAGTCGTGAATCTCGGACAATACTAGTGTACCCAAGTTTCCTAGTAGCTCTCAATTAAATACTAGGTGACGACTCCCAACAAACAAATCAATTAAATATTTATGAAAATCACAAACCGACACCACACGGGTGACGTGTGACAGTTTACACAAAAGCAGATTGCATAAACACATTAATTCCATTATGCTTAAGTTAAATATTTACATAAGCTTGACAAAGTAGAGTCCTAAACTAATGATCTCCTTGGATATTTGATGGCCCTGTTACATAAATAAACATACCATTATATTGATAAAAGAAATATATATATATATATATATATATATATATATATATATATATGTGTGTGTGTGTGTATGTGCTCATGTAATTTATACGAATGAAGTATAAAGTTTCTATCGAATCCATAATAATTCTAACAGTCAACTTATATTTTGCTTGTAAATCATTTAACCCCAATTAACACTTATTTGCATATCCTTAATTTGAATATTCTTATTTACTTGCATGCATTGGGTGACTTTGCAAAGTCCAACCTGGACATTTTTAGGCAATTATATTTATCAATTTCCCAGGTCATTCAAACACTGATACCCTTTACAAATCGAGTCTTATCAATCATTCTTGGGCATCCCAACACGGACATCATTAGCCGAAGCTAATCTTGTAATTCATTTCCCGGCAATCCTATCACGAATGCCATTAGCCGTAACTAATCTTGTAATTCATTTCCCGGCAATCCTATCACGGATGCCATTAGCCGTAGCTAATCTTATAAATATGTTGGACTTTATTTACATTGAACATGGTATTTATTGTAATTGCATTCACCAGAAAAACTTTAAATTGCATAAGTACAAATAGGAGGGAAAATCACGCACCTGCTCCGCCTGTCTCGTGACCTCCTCGAACAGAAGATCCAATCCTGGTCGCTCCTCTTGAGTCACAAGGAATTTTTTGGTTATGATTCCTTCAAGCCTATTATTATAGAGAATCCATATTCATTCATTACACATATATTACTTTCTATGCATGGTCATTTCCTCATAATAAGATACATTCATATATCATGTATATTTTTAGAGTTAGTGTCTCAATGTGCAAGTGTTTTTTTGACTCAGTTCTTTTATATTCTTACATATAGTATTCATATGAAAGTCTAACTGTTACTGTCTAGACATTGAACTGTTACTGTCCAATTGTTACTATCTGAACACTCATCGGATTTTTAACTATATCTAGAGTTCTAGAACTCCATTTTAAGTGAGATTGATCTTGTTAGAAAGCTAAGACACGAGGCTACAAGTTCTCTAAAGGAAGGAGAACTCAGTTTTGTTGCTCATCAACTAATCAGTTCTACTGCCCTACAGAATCAGTCACGACTCAGTCTCGGTTGGTAACCCATAACTAGAGTTCTACAGCTCCAAATTAAGCAAGACAAGTTTTCTTGGTTAACTAACATCCAAATCTACAATTGCTATGAGAAACCTGATCCTAATTCCCTCATCCTCCTACCTAAAATCTCACCGAAAGTCAAGAGACAAGTCTGTCTAGATTCGTCACCCCTTTTCCTTCACACAATACTTTCAAAAACTACATTTCCTGGGTAAATTATTTTGGTTTTACGCCCCCCATGACATGCCACACATGAATTAACTTAATTTTAACAACAAATACTTTTTCTTTAATTCATATGTAAGAACCCTAACCTATAATTCAATATCAAGGCATCAATTCATTATCGACTCAATCTCAATATTACCGGGTTTATTTATAATGTCTTCAATTATTTCGCCCGGAAATTTATATTAAAAAATTTCTAAATTCTTGTTTTTATTTAACCATACGCATGAATTTCTTCACTTTTATTTCTCATGTAGTTAGTTTGCCATTTAAGCAACTTTAATTATATTTTATGGGGTTTACATTCTCCCCTCTTAATTAAAATTTCATCCTCGAAATTTGAATGATGTACCTAAGTTTATAAACAAGTCGGGGAATTTTCATCTTATTTCTGATTATCTCTCCCATGTTTCTTCATCGATTTATGAGCTTCGCCATAAGACTCTGATGATGGGAACTTTCTTATTACGAAGTTCTCTCTTGCCCCAATCGAGTATCTTTATCGGTCTTACCTCAAGTGTTAAGTCTTCTTTTACCTCCACTAGCACTTGAGGTAACACTTTCGAAGGGTCTACATCGGCTTTTCGCAGCAAAGAAACATGGAATACATTGTGAACCTTGGCCAATTGTTAAGACAAGTTTATTTCATATGCTACAGGTCCAATATGTTTTTGGATTTTAATGGTCTAATGAACCTCGGAGCTAACTTCCCCTTCATGTCGAATCTCAGCATGTGCTTCCAAAGAGCTACCTTCAGAAATACTGTATCTCCAAGACAAAATTCAAGGGGTCTTCTTCGAATATCTGCATACTTCTTCTACCTATCCTGAGCCACCTTCATTTGATCCTTAATGATCCTCACTTTTTCAGTAGTGATTTGTACTAATTCTGCCCCATACAGCTTTATGTCCTCAACTTCTTCCCAACACAAGGGTGTCCTACACTTTCTACCATAAAGAGCTTCAAATGGGGCAATTCTAATTATTGTCTGATAACTGTTGTTATACGTGAATTCTAATAGTGACAGGTGCTCCTCTCAGTTTCCACTAAATTTCAAAGCATATGCCCTTAGTAAATCCTCTAAGATTTGAATAACTCTCTCAAATGAAAGGTAGTACTGACATTCAAATTTGTTCCCAAGGCACGTTGTATGCTTGGCCAGAGATGTCAAGCAAACCTTGGGTCTCGGTCTGAAACAATTGATATTGGGACTCCATGAAGCCTCACAACTTTGTTCACATAAATCTTAGCCAACTTGTCAACTAGATCCGTCATTTTTACTGGTAGGAAAAGGGCAGACTTAGTTAGTCAATCCACAATGGCCCAGATTTCATCATTTCCCCTCTTCCCCCTAGGTAGTCCCAACACAAAGTCCATTGTGATCATCTCCCACTTCCACTCAAGGATTGCTAATGTTTGTAGTAGCCCTACCGGTTTTTGGTGCTTTAGTTTAACTTTCTGGCAAATACTACATTTTGCCACATAGTCGGCCACTTCTTTTCTCATATTTGGCCACCAGTAGTATTGTTTTGGATCCTGGTACATCTTAGTACTACCTGGATGTATAATGAACTTAGACTCGTGGGCCTCTCATTATAACTTTTGTTTAAGGACTTTGTTATCAGGCACATACATACGTCGCCCCAACATCACTATTCCATCATCTCCCATTCGAAAAAAAGTTTCACCCCCCGATTCCAGTTTGATTCTTACTTTTGACACTTCATCATCAAGTTGTTATGCCTCTAATATTTGCTCTCGATATCCTGACTTCACCCTTAGTTGAGCCATTAAGGATCCTTCTAGACTCACATTTAATATTGCCCCCAATCTCTTTAGCTCAATCATGGTTTTCTCATTCCAAGTCACTGGTCCACCCCTAAGTGCCTTGTCTTTACGACCGAGAGCATCCGCGACTACATTCGCTTTTCCTGGATGATAATCCATAATACAGTCGTAGTCTTTAATTAATTCTACCGATCTTCGTTGTCACATGTTCAACTCCTTTGGTAACATCAGATATTTAAGGCTCTTATGATTCGTGAAAATTTGAACCCGGGATCCGTATAAGTAGTGCCTCCATACTTGTAAGGCAAAAACTAGTGCTACCAATTCTAAGTCATAAAC
This sequence comes from Populus alba, assembly GCF_005239225.2. Classification (NCBI taxonomy): domain Eukaryota; kingdom Viridiplantae; phylum Streptophyta; class Magnoliopsida; order Malpighiales; family Salicaceae; genus Populus; species Populus alba. Next base: position 5,665,350 of record NC_133302.1, read on the forward strand.
TGGGTAGTTGTTTTCATGAGTCTTTAGTTGTCTCAATTCATAGGCAACTACTCTTCCATGCTGCATTAGGACATAACCCGGTCCTTTTCTTAAGGCATTGTTGTAGACTACAAAGCCTTCTGTTCCGGATGGAAAGATTAGTACAGGGGCAGTAGTAAGCCTTCTCTTCAATTCTTGAAAGCTCTCATCGCACTCCTTTGACCACTCCCATCTTATGTTCTTCCTGGTGCGTCATGTCAATGGAGTTGCTATTGAAAACCCTTCAATAAACCTTCTATAATACCCTGCCTATCCAAGAAAACCATGAATTTCAGTTACCGTAGTAGGCCTTTCCCATCTGAGAATTGCTTCCACCTTCTGAGGGTCCACAAAAATGCCTTCTGAAGACACTTCATGCCTTAAAAAGGTAACTTCTTTTAACCAGAAGTCACATTTATCCAACTTGGCATACAACTGGCGGCTCCTCAGAGTTTGTAGTGTCTGTCTTAGGTGTTGTTCATGCTCCTTATAGGATTTGGAGTAAACCAAGATGTCATCGATGAATACGACAACAAACTTATCAAGGTATGGTTGGAATACTTAGTTCATTAAATCTATAAAAAGTGTTGGAGCATTAGTTAATCCAAATGGTAGCACCAAAAACTTATAGTGTCCGTAACAAGTTCTGAAGGCAGTTTTCAGGACATCTTGCCCTTTGATTCGCATCTGGTAGTATCCTGATCTTAAATCGATCTTTGACAATACTTTGGCACCTTTTTGATCGAATAAAGCATTGATATTTGTTCTTTCCCGTCACTTTATTTAGCTAACGATAATCTATGCAAAGCCTCAACATTCCATCTTGCTTCTTCACCAATAATACAGGCGCCCCCCAAGGTGAGTTACTTGGTCATATGAGCCCTTTGTCTAAGAGCTCCTGCAGTTGAATTTTCAACTCATCCAATTCCTTTAGGGCCATTCTATACGGTGGTTGGGCTATAGGAGACACCTCAGACATTATGTCAACGGTGACTTCAACTTCTCTTTCTGGGGGTAGTCCTAGCAGTTCTTCCGGAAATACGTCCGGAAATTCCCTCACAATTGGAATGTCAGACAGTCCTATTTTACCCTTTCTCGAATTTATCACATAGGTAAGGTATGATGTACAACCTTTCTTTAGTAGTTTTCTCGTAGCCATAACTGAGATTATATTTGTAAAGCCTTTGTTAGAGATCAACATACCCCTTCTACTCGAGTTTGTCTACCAATATCTATTAGACTCCGGAATTCTAAGTCCGATTCTCTCAAAACCCATGTAACCACCATTTCTTAGGTGGTATGATCCAAACTAGAGATGTGATTATCATAGCGGGGTCTTGGGCCATTCAATTAAAAACTGCAAAAATTTCATGTATCAAGTTTGGAAGCTAGTAAACAAGGGGTGGATTGTGTTTGTGAAGAGTGGTAGTTACCTACCACATAGTTACTGACACGACCAAAAGATTGATGTCTTCTCTCAAGTGTAGGAGTGTCGAAGTAATAAATAACCCGGCAAGACCGGGGTCGAACCACAGAGAGGTTAATTGTATAAATTATAAATAACAATACAACAACAACAACAACAACAACAACAATAACAACAATAATAACAATAATAGTATTAGTAATAATAATATTAATAGTAATAATAATAATAATAATAATACTCAGTACGTGGCGTTTGTTATACCTGAAAATGATCTAAAAGATCGGGTCACAGGTTTCCAGCCTATATACTGAGTTTATGAAAAGATCAAAGAGATATATTATATAATATAAATAGATTTCTGATGCGAATGAACAATGTAAGACCAACAATATCAGGATCTTTGATCAAACACAGAGCACACTTAACGTACATAAAATATAACAAGAATGTAAATAATAATAATACTAGTAGTAGTAGTAGTAGTAGTAGTAGTAGTAAAAAAGAAAAGGAAGAAATTAATGAGAACTTTGAGATGGAAGATTACTGTAAGGATTAAACAATGATAAAAACAAATGTCAAGGTTAGAGGATCCACTAATGGTATTTCAAACAAGTATAGTATAAACTCTTATTACTCAATTTGGAAACCACACACGAAGGAGGTTCCAATCGGATGATTTGTCATTAATAGCTCATTATAAATTGTTAACATGATCATATTAATTATCTTATTTACGTAACACCAAACTTTTAAATATTGTCAGGAATTCATGATGTTAACTTTTGTTAACAACAAATCAAGTTCCTTTCATAGCACAGGTGTAGGTAATACCATACGGTTGGGCTATGAGAGTGTCAAGCATTTGTTGTACCAAGTGTTATACAGCACAAATCTAGATTAACCATTTAACAAGCAAGGTATTAAGAATTAGTAAGATAAAAAGATAAGACATGTTAATATTAAACATTAAGGTCCATGTTGAGTTTACACTATAGTTATTCTTACTCCATTAGTGTAACCTTTTCACCTTGATATAATAAACTTAGCTAAACATAATGAAGAAGAGAAACATAAATAAACAAAACAAGAACATAAATAAGATACAAGTTAACTAAGGAAAGGAAAGGAAATGAAAAGCATAAACAAGATATTAATGAAAGCAAAACTTAAGAATTACAAAAAAAATATAAAGAGAGAAATAAAGAGCATGATCTTGATCTGAACAACCAAGCCCCTAAATACATGGCAAATGCCTCCTTTTATAGGTCAAAATTCGGAATTATTGATTTGATGACTAATTGTTGAGTGGGGGGTCAACTCTTGACTTTGTGAAACTCCTTATCTTCTTGTTTGAATAAAACAAAATTTCTAGCATCAGAACTGGGACCACTTGAAAACATGAAAGTTGTAGGAACTAGACTCAGCTTTCCAGGAAAAAAAATGGAGGTCATTTGGACTTCTAGAACTCCAGATATGGGTTAAACACTAAACAGTGTTCGGGTTGAAGGACATATTCGGACTTCTCCGTTGTTGCTATAATTTGGACTTGCAAACGGCCTTCTTAGATCTTGGTGTCCACATGAAAGTTGTAGCCCTATGTCTTACTGAATTTGTGTAAACATTGGAGATTATTTTGACATCTAGAACTCGAGATATGACCCAATTACCGAACAGTATTCCAGTTTGGACTGCACCAACATCTCTTTTCTAAGTTTGGCCCTCTCTTTGTCCTTTCAATTTCCATACTTGAACTCATCAATCAATCCTTTGATTTTATGTGATAGGCCTGCATTTAAGATGAACATTTACCATATATTAAGGCATTTTATAGTATTAGACCTTTTATTATAAAACATGCTTTAGTTAAGGAGTTATTGATACTTTACGTGCAAAATGATGATATAAAACCTTGATAAATATGCACTATTAAGTACTCATCAGTTACCTCTATCTTCAACAATGACCAGTAGCTTGCAAAATGCTGACAAAGACGTAAACATTATGCAACTATTGAGAGAATGAGTAGTTGTATTTTGCTGCGATATGCTTTCATATATCATTGATACATCACATATGTTTAATGAATTATGCTTTTCTTTGTCTTATTATTGTCTTGAAATCATGAGATGTTTCTTTCAAATGGTATTTTGACAAAACATTTTGATCAAACTCCAACATGCGGTTAAGGCTAATCAATTCTAAAGGATTAAAAGTGTTTTGATTACAAAAATGACTTGATGCTTGTTGAAATGAAATGAGGTGACCATAAAATTTTGAACTCACACATGAAACTAAATCATGTAGCTAAGTTTTAGCAGTATGCATAATGATAGGTAGTGCATTCAGTAGTTATGGACTTGTGAATTATGATTCTTACAAGTCCAAATCATTACACTGAATGAGGTCAAAATTTATCGGTTTTAACCGACCTTGCTTGAAATGAGAAAATGCCATCTTTCTTATCCCTTCACTTTCTAAAAATTATATCCCTTGTGGTCCTCATTTGAGCCTAATAGAATATTTTTATTAAAAAAAAACTCTGACTAGGATTACACCCCACACTAGGGGCAAAGAAAAGATATTTTGAAGACACCGATAAAGTCATTAAAAAAGAGAAGGCTAAGACCAAAAGTCTAACATTTGAGAAAGGCTAAAGAAAAAAAAGACATAGATTGGGGGGGGGGCAGAAAATATCGATGTTGGTCTTCCATTATCATCAAGACAAAGCAGTGAAGATGGATGCTGGAATTAATCATGTCACAATTATTGGACACAACAAACACCGAAAATCAAACACCCAAGAAAAAAAAATACTGAGCTACAAAGCATAACTTTTGGTATCTATGATAAAGTCTCTAATGTCTTCAAAATGATCCAGAATGGTCATTCATCAAGAAGATAGATTATGACCCATGTTAAGAGACTTTTGATTTTATCTTTAACATGACTTGATGTCATTCCTCTACAAAAACAACAAGAGAAAGAGATTGATGAATAGCTGATGTTGATCATAGATCTTTGAAACCCTCAAACACATTTTGAGCCGATGAAATCTCATTTCTTTCATAGCCATGAACCATAGCCTACATTACGTGCTTCTTGTTGTAACCCATTTTTAGGTCCCCATGAAAAATAAAATAAATAGCCAAAAGAGGTTAGAAAAAATAACATGAGGCAGAAGCGCTCAGAAAACAGTCAGAAAATTGGTCAAGGAATTTTAAAAATACAAGGATTGAATTTTTGACAAATATTCTTAAAGGATGAAAGCCCTATTGAGAAGGAAAATTTGAATTTTGAGGAGAAAAGCCCAACTTTAGATTTAATTGGATTTTTATTTGAATTTATAGAAGATTTGATTGCAAGAAAATTGATTTTTAAGTCAATTTGGGCTTTAATTGGAAGAAATTTAAGTTCTGGGGCCAAAATATATTTTTTAGGAATTTATTGGGTCAAATCAGGGGCTTAATTGCATAAATATTGAAGTTTAAGGGCCAATTAGGGATTTAATTAAGAAAATCCGAAACCAGGGACCAAATTGGAAGAGGCGCGTAATTGGAGGGGCTGTAATTATTCGGTTCAGGGGCCTAATTGAAGAAATTGGAAGTTTATTAATCAATTGAGGGCTCAATTGCATAAATCAGAGGCCAAGGACCAAAGTGAAAAAGGCGGCCAACAAGAGGGGCGTAGACCGAATCTGAAGGACTGATTTGAAGTTTGGCCATTTAAATGAAACGGCGCGTTTTGTCCAAAACGACGCCGTTTCATATATATATATAAAAAAAAAGGAAGACCAGAACAGTGTTGTTTTGAACGACACTGTTCATCTTCTTCCTTCCCCCCAGTTTAGCAACAACAGAAGACGAAAATTTGAAAACCTTCCCGCTTCTCCTCGCCCCCACCAAACCACCGAAAGAGTCGACCAGCCATGCGTGATTGAAGGCGCACTAACCATGGTCCCCCACCTGTTCTGCCCCTATAAATAGAGAAGAAAAAAAAACCAGAGGAGAGAGAGAGAGAGGAGACCGAAGAGAGAGAGCGAACCGAACAGCCGCAGCGCCGCCGCCCGGAGCCTCCGTGCACGAGCCACACCACCGCCAGCGACCGCCTCCTCCACGCCAGGTACGTTTTCTTCTCCCCCCCTGTTTTCTTTGTTTTCTGCAGGTATTTGCCTCCTGCATGCATTCTGCATGCAGGAGGCGGGGGGGAGAAAATTAATTCTCCCCCCCCCGCTGGGCCTGGGGCTGCTGGGCCAGCCCGATGCTGGCCCAGCCTTGCAAGTCTGGGCCGGTCTTGGCCCAGACCGTAGGGGTTTTCGGGCCGAGATCGGCCCACTTGAGTTTTTCGGGCCAAGATCGGCCCACTTTTGTTTCTCGGGCCGAGATCGGCCCAAATTTGTTTCTCGAGCTGAGGTCGGCCCAATGTCATTCGGGCCGAGATCGGCCCGTCTCTTTTTTTTTCTTTCTGGGGCTGAGCCTGGCCCATTCATTTCGGCCGGCCCAGCCCTATAATATATTATATATTATTATAAATTATAATAAATATGTGTTTATATGTTATATATATATATATATATATATATATATATATATATATATATATAATATTTATAAAAAATCTGAAAAAGCTAAAAAAATGTTGTTATTTTCTTTTCATATATATATATATATATTTTTTAAGGGGGTTTGTATTTTTTTTTTTTATATGTAGAGGTATAAATTCAGTATTTAAAATATCTGATTTTCGTCGAGACACCCGAAATTTTCAAAGATAAATTTATTTTTTACTTTCAAAAATTTCTAAAATTCCTTAAAAATATTGTTGATTTTTTGTACATCTTTTTAAAATGACTTAATATTAGTTTGTATTTTTATGCTGTGGAGATACAAATTCAGTATTAAAATACCCAATTTCGTCAAAAAAAAAATATTGTTTTAAAAAAATATATATATTTTCTTGCGTGTTGCATACGGCCAATACCCTAACATGTTTTGAATATTCTTTTTATAAAAAAAATATATTGGAAGCTTCGAAAGTGTGTTTTCGCATGGATTTCTTAAACACAAATTATTTTCTTGCATTTCTGGATTTTACAACATGTTTGTAAAATTCAAAAGGGTATTGGCCAATATTCCAAAAACTATAAAAATCTTATTTTTGGAGAGGGAATTTATTTATTATTTACCGCTGATGTTTGGATAAAGAAATCCTTAAAAGGATGAATATCCAAAATATTATTGGGAGTAATAAATCCGCACAGATTCTTGAAAGAAGCCTTGATTATAATCGAGGACATTTCAAAATTTAATTTTTCTTTTCTTTTATTTCCACGATTTATGAGTCGCAAACCTTTGAAATACTAAGGGAAAAATGAGCTTTCAAAGCACATGGAATCTCCTTAGATTTCTATCCAAAATCAATTGACGAGCCTAGAAAATACCAACACCATAGCAATTATAGAGCAAACCAAACACCAAGCAGCTTACCTTAGGTAGGGCGTACTAGGGGTGCTAATACCTTCCCTTTACGCAACCAGTCCCTTGCCTTAGAATCTCTGAAAGACCAGTTAGGGTTCCTAGTGACCAAAATACTAGGTGGCGACTCCAAAGAACCAAATCAACAAAACAGAACAAAACGAAAGTCGCCAGTCAAATGTCGCAAAAACAAACCTTTTTGTTTATTATTTTTTGGGGTGCGACAGGATGGCGACTCCACTGGGGACCCTTGGACTAAGCTTGATTTGTTTGTTTATGCTATGTGTTATTGGTTTTTGTTTTCTTATGATGCTTTGTTTAAAAGCTAAAGTATATATCTTTACATTCTATCATACATGGCATAGTCATGCATCACTTTATTATTATTGTTATGTTTTGGAGTGCACACACATATAACTCTAAGTTTAAGTGGGGGACTAGCAGCTTGCCTTATGACTTGAGTCAAGGTTTAAGTTTGTGTAAACCCCAACTCTTTGCTGAGTGTTTAGAATGATTGTGATCGGTACACGTACCATCCCACTATCTGCTAGACCTCCATATCGCCTTTACGAAGGTGGTCACTGGAACAACAAGAGACCCTCTTTTAGAGACCCAGTAGTAAACCTACCCTATGTCTCACGTAGAGGAACTAGAACCTATCCTTAGGGTTTTGCATCAAAACAAGTCTAAACCTCAATGCATTGCAGGATTTGTGAACGAAATGGCCATCATCACTAAATCATCCCCAATAAAACATGCATTTTTTCACAATCATACATTTTTTCTCATACATCTATGCATGCATCTGCAGATTAAGAAACATAGGTCCCTCTTCTAGAATCCACAACACTCGACAAAGATCAAGAATGGAAAATGTAGAAAGAGCTCACTTAGAGTCACACTACCATACCGAGTTGGAATCCGTGAAAAATGAAGTTTCTCGACTGACCAATCTGCTTGAGCAATTTTTTAGAGCCAAAAACGGGGAGGGAACGTCTACCCAACCACCTATAGGAGCACCATCAGTTCATGTCCCGAGGGTATCTCAGAACTTGGGGGTAGATTCAGTGACGGGGCAGCACTTTGCGCCTACCATTCCCATTCAGCCCCCTCAAGCTCACATCATTGTGGAAGGGCCTTCCGATAATAGGTCCACCGGATTTATGAACGATGACAAGATATCAGCCTTGGAAGAAAGGTTAAGAGCAGTCGAGGGAAATGACTGGTTTGACCCCATGCGAGCGTCTGAAATATGCTTGGTACCAAACATCACGGTACCAAAAGATTTTAGGATACCGGAGTTTATAAAGTACACTGGGTTGGAATGTCCAAACACTCACCTTCGATCTTATTGCAATAAGATGGCTGAGGTGATTCATGACGATAAGTTACTGATCTACTTTTTCCAAGACAGTCTATCGGGGTCGGCGCTAAGTTGGTACATGAGGCTGGAAAATGCCAGGATTAAGAAATGGAAGGATTTAGTGGAGGCTTTCCTTAAGCAATACAAGTTCAATTTGGAAATTGCTCCAGATCGAACGAGCCTTATGTCAATGGAAAAGAGAAGCCAAGAATCAGTAAGTGCTTATGCGCAAAGGTGGAGGGACGAGGCCATGCATGTGCAACCCCCTTTGATAGAAACGAAGATAGTGACTTTGTTCACCAACACATTCAAGGCACCCTACTATGAGCATTTAATGGGTAGCTCATCTCAACATTTCTATGATGTTGTACACATAGCGGAAAGAATAGAGCAAGGGATTAAAGTTGGACGCATAATTGAGCCATCGGAGACAAAGGGTTTTTTTGGAAGAAAATTGAAAGGTCCCGTTAACAACTTCGAAGGTGGGTCCAATGATAAGATAACGGATTCATATAACCCACAAATACCTACCTCCCATGTGGCCCACATAAACTTTAACAAACCTTTTTCCCCTAATCGAGCAAATGGCCAATCAAACACCCAAAACAACCACCAAAGACCAAACACAAGATACATTTCAGAACAACTACCGCCATTACCCATGCCTCTGAAGGACATATATGCCAAACTACTGAGCATTGGACAAATAGCTCCTATCCCTACATTACCACTACAGCCACCATTCCCCATCTGGTATAAACCTGAGTTGACTTGCGAGTACCATGCTGGTATTCCCAGGTATTGTCTTGAAACGTGCTATGGTTTCAAGAACAAGTTGTTGAAGCTCATCAAGATAGGATGGGTGTCATTTGAAGACGCACCCAATATCAGTTCAAAACCATTGCCTGGTCATGACAAAAGTGATAGGGGATAAAGGTTGGAAAACCTTGGTCAAGAGTGGTCAATAATGAAGAAGGCGAGATCGAAGGAGAAGACAAGGAAACACAAGTGGGGAAGGAAGATGAAGCATTGCCTCGGTTCACTTTCCACACACTAGAAGAAGTTTCAGAACGGGTTGACCCAAGAACTTCTCGTAGTTTTCAAAATGTAAAACAACTTTATTTGCCTTAGCATGCTTTTGTCTTTGCTTTTATTTTCTCTAGTGAGCATTCAGAGCTCATATTGTCAGCCAGATTTTTGTGTTTGTCTTTGAGCCTACCTTTTCTTTAAATAAATGATGAGATTATGCACTTTTGGAACAAGTTGAGTGTTTACAAATAAAGTATCATAAAATGGTTTAATATGAAATTTAAGAAAAGCTACCCTTGAAATACAACCTCACCTCTGGATAACATAATGAATTGATACATCACCTGTAAATTTTCTTTCAAGATAAAAATAGAGTTTATCAATCCTAACAATGTGCATTTTTGAAAAAAAATCATTGTCCTTTCACTCTCTAAAGAGTTTTTTTTGTTGGTGGTTTTGTTTTGAGTCGGAATGAATTTCTTCTCTATATAAAAGCCCAGACTAATATCGCACCCCTACACTGGGGGCAAGACGAGATGTTTTATGAAAAGTTTTACGTGTTTAAAATTGGATAAAAGCTTATAGATTTGAAAACCAAGCTAAAGCATTTGACAAAAGCATGACAAAGAGGCAAATACAAGTCATACATTTTGAGAAAAGGATTACTTGAAGAAAGTCAAAGACTTCTTCTCCAAGAATATGATAGGCAACACGAGAGATAAATCCAGCACACGACTTCAAAAGCAAGTTCATGTTAAGAGGGAGTCTCATGAACTAGAAGAAGAGGCTGGGACCTATGTTTCAAAACCAGGTATAAATGCATGCATTGCATCTAATCATAAATCATTGCATATATATTTTTTTGGATCGTTACAGGAGGAGATCTTAGCACATTCCAACAAGATTATGGACAAAGAAAGAATCATTGAGTTGATTCTATGAACAACAAGAAGAGAAGATAATGGTTTTCAAACCCTGCCAGCAGGAGGAACGACATCGATAGCATGCAGTAAAAAGGAATCGCCAAATAGGATTCCAAGTTGTTGAGATCGACAGAAGGGATCTCGTATTTCGATGGAGGTCGCCAGAAGGGACCTCAAATTTCAGCTTTTGTATAAAAGGAATCGCCAGATGTGATTCCAAGTTGTTGAGATCGCCAGAAGGGATCTCGTATTTCAATGGAGGTCGCCAGAAGAGACCTCATATTTCAGCTTTGAATAAAAGGAATCACCAGATGGGATTCCAAGTTGTTTGAGATCGCCAAAAGGGGTCTCGTTTTCGATATTCATCAATAGAGGTCGCCAGAAGGTACCTCAAATTTCAGCTTTGGTATAAAAGGAATCGCCAGATGGGATTCCAAGTTGTTTGGCTAAAAGAGATCGCCAAAAGGGATCTCATATTTCGATGAAGGTCGCCAGAAGGGACCTAATATTTCAGGTTTGAATAAAGGGAATCGCCAGATGGGATTCCAAGTTATTTGAGATCGCCAGAAGGGATCTCACATTGAAACCATTTCTTAGAAAAGCATGGAGTTTACTAAGAATTCTTCCCTCTGGGTAGGTCACCCATACAATGAGACCATTATTCCATCATTTTTCTTGGGTAGGTCACCCATACAATGAGACCATTATTCCATCATTTTTCTGGTAGGTCACCCATACAATGAGACCATCATTTTTCTTGGGTAGGTCACCCATACAATGAGACCCATGCATTTTTCGGATAGGAGAAGAGTTCACCCATACAATGAGACCATCATTTTTTCTGGGTAGGTCACCCATACAATGAGACCATCATTTTTTCTGGGGTAGGTCACCCATACAATGAGACCATCATTTTTTCTGGGTAGGTCACCCATACAATGAGACCATTATTTTTTTGGGTAGGTCACCCATACAATGAGACCATTCTCCATCTTTTTTTTTACCTGGGTAGGTCACCCATAAGAATGAGGCCATTCCTTCCCCTGGGTAGGTCACCCATAAGAATGAGGCCATTCCTTCCCCTGGGTAGGTCACCCAAAGAATGAGACCACTCTTCCTTTTTCCTTGGGTAGGTCACCCATCACAATGAGACCATATTTTTTTCTGGGTAGGTCACCCATAAGGATGAGACCATTCTCCATTTTTTTCTCTGGGTAGGTCACCCATAAGAATGAGACCATTCTTCATCATTTTTTTTCTCTGGGTAGGTCACCCATAATAATGAGGCCATTCTTCCCCCTGGGTAGGTCACCCAAAGAATGAGACCACTCTTTCCCTTTTCCACTTGGGCAGGTCACCCATCATAATGAGACCATACACACATTTTTTGTATCGGTTATGGGTAAAGGAATCGCCAGATGGGATTCCAGGTTAAAGGAGATCACCAGATGGGATCTCGGATGGATTTCCATGTTGATCAAACTAAAGTAAGAATTCAGAGGATCATCGGATAAGGATCTTGGGATGACTAAGTTTTGATCATAGTTTTTGGGCTAAGGAGGATTGTTATAAAAGACAAAGTTTCAGATCAATTAAGTTTAGACCAGATCAGTCTCCGGATTGCCGTTTTGGGTTTATCTTTATAACACTTACTTGGCAAAATCTATGCTCCGTAAGTATTATAAAGAGGGGCATCTGTTGTAACCCATTTTTGGTCCCCATGAAAATAAAATAAATAGCCAAAAGAGGTTAGAAAAATAAACATGAGGCAGAAGCGCTCAGAAAACAGTCAGAAAATTGGTCAAGGAATTTTAAAAAATACAAGGATTGAATTTTTTTACAAATATTCTTAAAGGATGAAAGCCCTATTGAGATGGAAAATTTGAATTTTGAGGAGAAAAGCCCAAATTTAGATTTAATTGGGATTTTTATTTGAATTTATAGAAGATTTGATTGCAAGAAAAATTGATTTTTTAAGTCAATTTGGGCTTTAATTGGAAGAAATTTTAAGTTCTGGGGCCAAATATATTTTTTAGGAATTTATTGGGTCAAATCAGGGGCTTAATTGCATAAATATTGAAGTTTAAGGGCCAATTAGGGATTTAATTAAGAAAATCCGAAACCAGGGACCAATTGGAAGAGGCGCGTAATTGGAGGGGCTGTAATTATTCGGTTCAGGGCCTAATTGAAGAAATTGAAAGTTTATTAATCAATTGAGGGCTCAATTGCATAAATCAGAGGCCAAGGACCAAAGTGAAAAAGGCGGCCAACAAGAGGGGCGTAGACCGAATCTGAAGGACTGATTTGAAGTTTGGCCATTTAAATGAAACGGCGCGTTTTGTCCAAAACGACGCCTTTTCATATATATATATAAAAAAAAAAAAAGGAAGACCAGAATGGTGTCGCTTTGAACGACACTGTTCATCTTCTTCCTTCCCCGGTTTAGCAGGCAACAGAAGACGAAATTTTGAAAACCTTCCAGCTTCTCCTCGCCCCACCAAACCACCGAAAGAGCCGACCAGCCATGCGTGATTGAGGCGCACTAACATGGTCCCCCCACCAGTTCTGCCCTATAAATAGAGAAGAAAAAAAAACCAGAGGAGAGAGAGAGAGAGGAGACGAAGAGAGAGAGCGAACCGAACAGCCGCAGCGCCGCCGCCCGGAGCCTCCGTGCACGAGCCACACATCACAGCGACCGCCTCCTCCACGCCAGGTACGTTTCTTCTCCCCCCTGTTTTCTTTGTTTTCTGCAGGTATTTGCCTCCTGCATGCATTCTGCATGCAGGAGGCGGGGGGGAGAAAATTAATTCTCCCCCCCCCCCCGTTGGGCCTGGGGGCTGCTGGGCCAGCCCGATGCTGGCCCAGCCTTGCAAGTCTGGGCCGGTCTTGGCCCAGACCGTAGGGGTTTTCGGGCTGAGATCGGCCCACTTGAGTTTTTCGGGCCGAGATCGGCCCACTTTTGTTTCTCGGGCCGAGATCGGCCCCAATTTGTTTCTCGGGCCGAGGTCGGCCCAATGTCATTCGGGCCGAGATCGGCCCGTCTCTTTTTTTCTTTCTTTTCTGGGGCTGAGCCTGGCCCATTCATTTCGGCCGGCCCAGCCCTATAATATATTATATATTATTATAAATTATAATATATATGTGTTTATATGTTATATATATATATTATATATATATATATATATATATATATATATATTTTTTTAAGGGGGTTTGTATTTTTTTTTTTATATGTAGAGGTATAAAATTCAGTATTTAAAATATCTGATTTTCATCGAGACACCCGAAATTTTCAAAGATAAATTTATTTTTTTTACTTTCAAAAATTTCTAAAATTCCTTAAAAATATTGTTGATTTTTTGTACATCTTTTTAAAATGACTTAATATTAGTTTGTATTTTTATGCTATGGAGATACAAATTCAGTATTAAAATACCCGATTTCGTCAAAAAAAAAATATATTGTTTAAAAAAAAAAATATTTTCTTGCGTGTTGCATACGGCCAATACCCTAACATGTTTTGAATATTCTTTTTATAAAAAAATATATTGGAAGCTTCGAAAGTGGTTTTCGCATGGATTTCTTAAACACAAATTATTTCTTGCATTTCTGGATTTTACAACATGTTTGTAAAATTCAAAAGGGTATTGCGCCAATATTCGCAAAAACTATAAAAATCTTATTTTTGGAGAGGGAATTTATTTATTATTTACCGCTGATGTTTGGATAAAGAAATCCTTAAAAGGATGAATATCCAAAATATTATTGGGAGTAATAAATCCGCACAGATTCTTGAAAGAAGCCTTGATTATAATCGAGGACATTTCAAAATTTAATTTTTTTTTCTTTTATTTCCACGATTTATGAGTCGCAAACCTTTGAAATACTAAGGGAAAAATGAGCTTTCAAAGCACATGGAATCTCCTTAGATTTCTATCCAAAATCAATTGACGAGCCTAAAAAATACCAACACCATAGCAATTATAGAGCAAACCAAACACCAAGCAGCTTACCTTAGGTAGGGCGTACTAGGGGTGCTAATACCTTCCCTTTACGCAACCAGTCCCTTGCCTTAGAATCTCTGAAAGACCAGTTAGGGTTCCTAGTGACCAAAATACTAGATGGCGACTCCAAAGAACCAAATCAACAAAACAGAACAAAACGAAAGTCGCCAGTCGAATGTCGCAAAAACAAACCTTTTTGTTTATTATTTTTTGGGGTGCGACACTTCTAAAAGCCCTTTTTTATCAAGGAAGCAATTTAAACCGATAAATGGCGCTCTTAAAACTGGAAGAGTTTTTCCATAAGAGCCATGGCTTCATGGATTTAGCTACTTGTTACTATGCATGTTGATAACAATTGATGCTAAAAAAGGGAAATAATCTTTTTTGATAAAGCCTCGAGTTTTGACTTGAGCATTCTTTTGACATATATAGAAGGTCACCTCATCACAAACCATCAAAAGTGAACACCAAAATCAGAGTCTAAAAATGGGTACAAAGAACAATGAAAAGGCCATTTTTTTTTTAATTTTACAACAAGTCAATTTCTGTTTTCAAATACATTACAATCAAAGGACTATATATTTTGAAAAACATGTGTTGGGTCTTTGACCAAAAAGTTTGATTTTTCAAAAAAAAAAAATCGAACAAAGACATCTCTGATTTCATTTTCAACAAACTAGAACTTTGAATAGACATGATCTTTGGAAATGTGAGAGTTCATTCCAGTCTGCAAAATCCTTGACAGAAATGACATTGACACTTCTTGAAAAGTGGAGCAACCAGGGGCAATATAGTGGACCATGAGAAGAATAAACGAGCACATTCAGATCATATTGGGGGGAATGTAGTTCAAAAACAGTCCATGCTCTAGTGAACCCCGTCAGCAATTAAGAAACAAAGATGTACCTGAAGGACATCTTCATATCATCATTTTTGAAACATGGCTATTAATCGATGAGGATACATGAATGAATGTAATTGAATGGCAAAAAAATACACACCACCAAGACTGACTGTGGAACAATGCTACACTTGAAGGACAATCTCATATTGTCATCCTTTGAAACATGATTATCGATTGATGTTATCACATAACTGCATTGAATGAATGTTGGAAAGGGAGCTCACCATGAAGTTTGATTGTGGGATAAGCTATTATGAAGCCCAAAGGTGCACTTCACCACATGAGTACGTGTGATAAAAGCAACATTATTGATGAGGCTGAGACATTTCTTTTCACAATCTGATTAGATGAGCTGAGGAAAATCTATTAAGAAGAACACTGAGCATAACAACTATGAGTCTTTTACTACAAGCTATGAGATGCATGTCTGGACGATTGGATAGTTTCCAAGAACACTGATAACAACATATACTTGAAAAGTATTGTTTCAACTAGGGACAGGTTCATGACTGCTTGGCAATCTAAAATGAGGGTAAACACTAGAAAACCTCTTGACATGTGTTGGCAAAACACACAAAGGACAATTCTTAAGAGAATCTAGGACATGGATGATTTGTTCAACTCCTTCATGATGAATCGAACAACACCACACTTGAGGGGCATGGATTGCTTGGTAAATAATGAGAGTAGCAATCATCGTGTACAACCCATAATAGGCACTACGTTTATGTTTACATTGAAGTGAAGGGAAAGCACACAAATGAGCCGGTAAATCAGAAGGACAAAGAAGGCTTTGGAATTCAAACAAAGACACCTTATGATGATAGAACATCGAAGAGGGGGGGACTTATATTTCAAAATCAGGTAAGGATGCATGCATGTCATCTAACGTCAAAGCATTACATATACTTTTGATTTGTTATAGGAAAAATCATCAATGTAGTCTAGCAAGATTTGGGATAAAAAAAGAATCATTGAGTTCATGACCGACAAAGAATCATGGTTTTGACCCTGGAATGGGAAGAAGATGAGATAAGGCCTACAATTAGGAAAATCTCAAAGAAATGAGAAGATTAACCTTGCCATCAAGAAACGTCTTTAGGTCAACCCTGTAATCAAGAAGTATTAAATTTTCAAACCTCACGATCGGGAGTTACCTAGACAACCTTGCCACTAGGAATCCTTGCAATCAATAAAAAAAGTGAGAAGAACCCTACTATTAGGAAATTCTCAAAGAAAAAAAGAAAGTTCAAGCATTGTCATTAGGAAGAACAAGAAAAGCATGCTCTCAAAGAAATAAGAAGAACAACCCTGTCATCAGGAAGAGTCTTCAGGTTAACCCCGCAATCAGGAATTATTACGTCAATCCTGCAATCAGGAAGCACTAAGTTTTCCAACTCTGTCATCAAGAAAAACCTAGTTAGTGTCAGTCATATGGAAGGACATGATATCAACCCTGCAATCAGGAAAGACTGATGTCAACCCTGCAAAATCAAAAAACATCATCAAGCAAAAAAAAATAAGTTTTGATCATCCTTATCAGCAAGAAGAAAAATGAGAAGAACCCTACTATTAGGAAATTCTCAAAATAAAAAAGTTCAAATCCTGCCATCGGGAAGAACACATACCGGATTTTGGTTCTAGTTGAAGGAGATCAGTGAAAGAAATCTTAGTTTAGCCCAACCACACCGGATTTTTTCAGTTTTGGTTAAAGGGGATCAGCAAAATGGATCTCAGTTTAGCCCAACCACACATTGGATTTTGGTTCTGGTTAAAGGGGATTGGCGAAAGGAATCTCAGTTTAGCCCAACCACACATAGAAATTTGATTCTAGTTAAAGGGGATTGGCAAAAGGAATCTCAGTTTAACCTAACCATAAATTGGATTTTGGTTATGGTTAAAGGAGATTCGAGAAAGAGATCTCAGTTTAAACCAACCACACCGCATTTTGGTTATGGTTAAAGGAGATCAGCAAAAGGGATCTCAGTTTAGCCCAACCACACTGGATTTTTTATTTATGGTTAAAAGGGATTGGCGAAAGGGATCTCAATTTAGCCCAACCACACACCAAACTTTGGTTCTAGTTAAAGCCCAACCACACACCAGATTTTGGTTCTGGTAAAGGGGATTGGCGAAAGGAATCTCCGTTTAGCCCAACCACACAGGATTTTGGTTCTGGTTAAAGGGGATTGGAGAAAAGAATCTCAGTTTAGCCCAACCACACATGAATTTGGTTCTGGTTAAAGGGGATTGATGAAAAGGATCTTAGATTAACCCAACCACACATACACTTTAGCTTTGATACAAAGGAATCGCTAAATGGGGTTTCTGGTCAACCAAGCTTTCGAGAAGACTAGTTTCGGAAGACCAGTTTTGTTTATCTTTACAAAACTTACTACCCAAAATCTTTGCTTCGTAAGTATTGCAAAGAGGGGGCATCTGTTGTAACTCATTTTTGGATCCCCGCACAAAAAAAGAAGAAAATACAAAAAAAATCAAAAAATATAATAGTGAAAAGAGGATGCTTGAGCGCCCTAAAAATGGTTAAAAATTGGTTGAGGAGGTTAAAAAATAAAAAGATTAAAATTTGGCAGTATTTTATTGACTAATGAGAGCCCTCTTAACAAAGAAAATTCAATTTTAGGAAGAAAAGTCCAAAATCAGATGCTTATGGACTCAATTAAGTTTTATTAAGGGTTTAATTGAATTTATGGAGGTTTTGATTGCAAGAAAAATTGATTTTGGAGTTAATTTGGGCTTTAATTGGAAGAAATTAAAGTTATGGGCTCAAATTATAATTTTTGAGAGTTAATTTGGTCAAATCAGGGGCTTAATTGCATAAATATTGAAGTTTGATGGCCAATTAAGAGCTTAATTGAAGAAATCTGAAACCAAGAACCAAACTGGAAAAGGCGTGTAAATAGAGGGGTTGTAATTAAAACTAAATCAGGGGACAAATTAAAGAAATTAGAAGTTTATTGATCAATTGGGGGTTAAATTGCATAAATCTGAGACCAAGGACCAATTTGGAAAAGGCAGCCAACTTCAAGGCCGCCGATTGAATTTGGCAGGGACACAATTAAATTGATTTTTAAAATCAAAATGGCAATTTAGGACTTGATTGAACAAATCACAAATTGAAGACTGATTTGGACTTTAACATGTTTGGCGCCGTTTTCATTTACATGAAACAGTGCGTTTTGCCCAAAATAGCGTCGTTTCATACACTGTTAAAAAAAAAAGAGCTCAAAACGGTGTCGTTTTCACCAGCTGCGTTCCCCTTCATTTTCACCGAATTTTATCCTCTCCCTCTCTCTCCTAAATATCAAAAAGACGCCGACCATAACCCCACTTGCATAAACTTTGACCCATGGCTTACCACGGGGCGGTGAAAACACAGAGGGGACGTGCCCCTCTGGCAATTTTGTGGGGAGGCTACACAGTGGCCGCCCCTGCCTTTATATCCCCTATGTTTTATACACAGAGAGGGAGAGCACAAAAAGGGGATAAAAAAAAGGGTGGAAAGCACCGATAAAAAAAAAGGAAGACCCGAAGAGGAAGAAAGAAAGGAAGAACAGAAGAAGAATAAGAAGGAAAAAAACAGAGAGAAAACACGGGGGAGAAACTGTCACTGCCTCCGATAGCAGCGTCGGTTGGAACCACCGCCACCAGCGAGCACCACCGTGAGTCTCCACAGTAGCCACCGCAGGTTTGTTCCCCACCTCTCTCTTCTTCCTTCTTCCCCTTCTCTGTTCTGTTCAAAACACACCATTTCATTTAAATGAAAACGGCGCCAAACATGTTAAAGTCCAAATCCTTCTTCAATTTGTGATTTGTTCAATCAAGTCCTAAATTGCAATTTTTATTTTTAAAATCAATTTAATTATGTCCCTGCCAAATTCAATCGGCGGCCTTGAAGTTGGCCGCCTTTTCCAAATTGGTCCTTGGTCTTAGATTTATGCAATTTAACCCCCAATTGATCAATAAACTTCTAATTTCTTTAATTTGTCCCCTGATTTAGTTTTAATTACAGCCCCTCTATTTACACGCCTTTTCCAGTTGGTTCTTGGTTTCAGATTTCTTCAATTAAGCTCTTAATTGGCCATCAAACTTCAATATTTATACAATTAAGCCTCTGATTTGACCAAATTAACTCTCAAAAATTATAATTTGACCCCATAACTTTAATTTCTTCCAATTAAAGACCAAATTAACTCCAAAATCAATTTTTCTTGCAATCAAAACCTCCATAAATTCGATTAAACCTTCAATAAAATTTAATTGAGTCCATAAACATCTGATATTGGACTTTTCTTCCTCAAATTGAATTTTCTTTATTAACATGGCTCTCATCAATCAATAAAATACTGCCAAATTTTAAACTTTGTATTTTTTAACCTCCTCAACCAATTTTTAACCATTTTTAGGGCGCTTTGGCATCCTCTTTTCACTGTTATATTTTTTTATTTTTTTCGAACATATATTTTTTTATTTTTTTTGTATTTTCTTCTTTTTTTGTGCGAGGACCCAAAAATGGGTTACAGCATGGCTCATGATGCAAATCCTCCTTTTCCTTTGATGAATATTCAGTCTAATCCTTTGAAGACATCAAAGGCTTTATCATGGGTACCAAAAGTCTTGTTTGTAGCTTAGTATTTTTTTTTTAATAGCTTTCAAATAGCCTTCCTCAAAGTTTTCTAACATGCCCCCAGTCTATGTCTTCTTTCTTTTAGCTCTCCCTCAAATGTTGGACTTTTGTTCTTAGCCTTTTTTTTACCATTGATTCCACTTTTTTCTTCTTCCTTTTCTAACAAAAAATCTCTTATTTGCCCCTAGTGTGGGGTGTGATCCTGGTCAGGGTTTCTTTTAAAAAGAATATTCTATCAGGCTCAAAATAGAATTGCAAATGATATATTTCAAATATTATGAAAGGATAAAACAAAGATGACATTTTCTCATTTCAAGCAAGGTCGGTGTGTACCGATAAATTTTGACCTCGTCCAATGTAATGATGTGGAGTTTTGTAAGAATCATGATTCATGAGTCCATAACTACTGAATACACTACGTGTCATTATGCATATTGCTAAAACTTAGCTGTGTGGTTCAATTTTGTGTGTGAGCTCAAAATTTTTTCGGTCACCTCTTGTTGTTTATCTTGTCATTTTAACAAATATTGAGTCATTTCTACAATCAAAACACTTTTAATCTTTCAGGATTGATTAGCCTTAATTGCATGTTGGAGTTTAATCAAAACATTTTGTCAAAAATGAAATGCTAAACATCTTCTAACTTCAAAACAACAAAGAGACAAAGAAAAGGCATGTTTCGTTAAAGAATGAGATGTGATCCTAAAACAAATTGGAGAATAGCAAAATTCCATAACAAAATGATTAACACCTAAACATCCTTCTTGGATCAACGTTTTCGGGAATATCTATGTTTTGAAAAGTATTTCAATCACTTGTCATTCTGAGGTTGTTTTGGTGACAATATGGCCAATGACATCATCTTTTCAGAAACACAACTTGCCTCTTGCTCACTATCCTCCAGACTTAATTCTTGAAATTCTTGCAACTGTTCAAATGAATGGCCCAGGACCCCATCGTGATATTCACATGTCTTGTATGGATTATATCACATAGGAAACAGTGGTTGCATGGGATTTGATGAAGTTGAGGCAATAAGTCTCGAGCCTAACAGATGCTGGTAGACAAAATTAAGTGGCAGAGGAATGTTAACCTTTGACAAAAACATTTGAGTAGTTGATGCTACAACAAGACCTGACTAGACCACATAACTAAGGTTTCCCACCTTCAAAGTCATCTCTCATCATTGTTCTGGAATCCATGGCAGAACCTTCAACCTTTCCCCTTTTCATAGCTTGTTCAATTCTTTCAGCAATCCTCACAACTTTATGGAAATGTTGAGCTGAGCTTCCTATTAAATGCTCATAATAAGGGGATTGAAAGGTGTTGGCAAACAACATCACCATTTTTGTATCCATTAGTGGAGGTTGAACATATGTTGCTTTATCTCACCATCTTTGCACATATGCCCTTACAAACTCTTGGTTTTCCTTCTCCATAGCCATTAGGATGGTTCTGTCAAGAGCAATTCCAGATTAAATTTATACTGCTTCAAGAAGGCATCTACCAGGTCTTTCCATGTCTTGATCTTAATATTCTAGTCTCATGTACCAGCTCAGAGCAGATCCAATGAGATTATCTTGGAAAAAGTATATCAACATCTTATTGTTATGGATCATTTCAGCCATCTTGTTGTAGTATGACTGGAGATGGGTGTATGGACATTCTAGTCTAGTATACTTGATGAAGTTCGGCACTCTAAACTCCTTCAACACCATAATATTTGGAACTAAACAAAATTCAGCTACTATCACAGGGTGAATCAAATTATTTCCTTCAACTGCTCTCAATCTTTCTTTTAGGTCAACCCAGTTATCATGGCCTGTGGGATTGGTAAACCTATTATCAAAAGGTCCCTTCATTGTTGGATTCACGATGATCTGAGCTTGGCTTGGATAGACAACAGCAAAAGGGACAAAATGATTTCCAGTTATTGAGTCTACCCCCAAGTTCTAAGATGTTTGAGGGACGTGGATCGATGGTGTTTCACAGGAGGTTATGCAGAAATCCCTTTTCCATTCTTGGAGCTCAGTACTTGTTCAAGTGGATCTGCAAGTCTAGCTACTTCACCTTTGATGCTCTCAATTTCATTTTGATAATGGGCCTTCAACTTGGCAAATTTTAGGTGGGAGACCTATGTTTCAACTTGGCAACATGTATGATAAATGTATGAGTATGTTTCTATATGATGAGCTCGCCTTTCCAGGGTTGACACATGGCCATAACCCTTGCATGCAAGAATTTTGATTCTTGCTCTACAACAGAAATTTCCTAAGTAACGGCCATTGTGTCAGCCACAAGTCTTGAGTTCAATATGCTTCAGGAAGGGTTTACTTTGATGCAACACAAAAGGTAACACATACAACCTAAGGATAGGTTCTATTCATTAAGTGAGACAAAGGGTAGGCTGACTATTTATTCTAAAAAAAGGTCTTATATCTGCCTAGTGACGATCTTCGTAAAGACAGTATATGGGCGTTACGAGATATGGTTAAGGCATGTATGCCCACCATTACCAAGCAGACACTCAGATATGATCAGTTGGGTGTTTCACACATCTGAACCCTGATCAATAGTCATAGGGTAGATCGTTAATCCCCCACCTAACTTAGAAGCTTGTGTAAATTAAAACGTGTAAAAATAAATAAATAAAATAAGCTTATTAAGGGAAAAAACACAAACCAAACAAAACACAATTACCAAATAAAAACAAAGCTTAGTCCACAAGGTCCCCCGTGGAGTCGCCATTCTATCACGGCGAAAAAAAAATCCACTCTCATATATATTATCTTCTATCAATCTATGAAAAATGGAATGCGAGTCACCACCTAGTATTTTGGTCACTAGGAACCCTAACTGGTCTTAGAAATCCGGTACGAGGACTAGTTGCGTAAAGGAAAGGTATTAGCACCCCAAATACGCCCTACCTAAGATAAGCTGCATTGTTTTATTGTCTGATAAAATCTAAGGTCTTGCCATGTTTTCTAGTTGTTGGTTTATCTATGGTTTAAAAAAAGTCTTCCTCGGTAAGAAGGTTCTTATCTTATCGGGTGAAAACCTAACCATTTTAAAGTTAATAAAAAAACTATCTTTTTAATATCGAGACTATTTCCTTACGTATAAGCGTGTAATCCTTAATATTAAAAGAAAACCAAATGATTTTTTTTGGAGTTTTTTTAAAATTTTGGCCTAGTTCTCGTGGCTTTAATAAACTGGTTATTAAAGTCAAAATGTATGTTAACACATATTTTTTGAGTTTTGGTTGTATGAAAATATAATATGTTTTTTTCTTGAGATACTTGGTCGTATGAATGAAAACAAAAAAAATTGTTTTTTTTTAATTTCCAAATATTTTGACGAAAACCGGGTATTTTAATACCGAATTTGTATTTTTACAGTATAAAAATACAATCCAGTATTGAGCAAAATTGCTAGATAGATACACAAAAAAATCATAAATTTTTTAAAAAAAAACTTTTGGAATTTTGAATATTTTTTTAGACCCGACCCGATCCGATATTTTGGACTGAGTCCAGCTCGACCCATGTGGTCGGGTTGGACCCAGCAGGCCTAACCAGATCACTGGCCCAAGCCGGTGACCTGGCTGGGCAGACAAGAGACACGCGTGAGCTTCCTCAGGCATGCATGCTCAGCTACTGTTTATTCACTTGAATTCTT
Source organism: Populus alba (assembly GCF_005239225.2). Taxonomy (NCBI): domain Eukaryota; kingdom Viridiplantae; phylum Streptophyta; class Magnoliopsida; order Malpighiales; family Salicaceae; genus Populus; species Populus alba. Next base: position 5,688,817 of record NC_133302.1, read on the forward strand.
AAAGAGGGTTCTGGTAATCAAAACTTGAGCCATTTGTAATGGTGAAATAGACAGCGGGACATAATGTTCCCCAACGATAAAATTGATGGTTCAAGGGTATGATTGAACAATTTGTTAGTATAAGGCTAAATGTGTCTCGATCTTAATAGTTTAGGGAGAAAAGATGCCAAGGAAAAAACCGTTGAAAACCTATCCGACAATGTATTGCGACATAATAATCCGAAAAAATTGATGATTGGCCGAAGGTGTAGTTAGCAAAGTGCACATAACACAATTTACAATCGGTGAAAATCCTTTCCAAACGCGTTTAAGTTTTCAAACTCGCTTTCTCTATATATATCCGAAACCCTAAGGAGGCATTTTGTAGACAATTCACTTGCGTTTAACTTTCAAAAGAGGGAAGGAAAAGGAGAGAAGCTGCTAGCAATGAAGGGAAAGGCAAAACACGTAGTAGGAGGAGGAGGAGAAGAGAGCATGAAGTACAGCAATAACAATGGCGGAGTGGCATGGTCAAGAGGGCCGCTACTTGGCAAAGGAGGGTTTGGATCAGTTTATTTAGCAAGTTTAAAGAACCCCAAATCAAGAAATGGCTATTACCCTCCAGTTATGGCTGTCAAGTCTGCAGAGGTCTCTGCTTCTTGTTCACTTCAAAAGGAGAAAGAGGTATTTAACTGTCTCAATGGCTGTCCTTTTATTATCAAGTGTTTTGGTGAAGAAACTACCAGGGATGGAGGTGGTGAGATGTTTTATAATGTGTTGTTAGAGTATGCATCAGGAGGGACCTTAGCTGGTCTTATCAAGAAATCTGATGGTGTTGGTTTGCCTGAATTGGATGTGAAAAGATACACTAGGTCTATTCTTGAAGGGATCCATTATATTCATAGCCATGGTTATGTGCATTGTGATCTCAAGCCTGATAATATTTTGCTTGTTTCCAGTAGTACGAAGGCAGGTGAATTTGTGGCAAAGATTGGGGATTTTGGGTTGGCAAAGAAATCAGAGAAGAGGAACAAGAAAAGGAAATTCGACCCCTATCTAAGAGGGACTACTTTGTACATGGCACCAGAGACTGTGGCTAATCATGTTCAAGAGCCTCCTTGTGACATATGGGCTCTTGGATGTGTTGTGCTTGAGATGCTTACTGGGAAGCAAGCTTGGGATGTGAAACCTGATGTTACTATTGAAGAACGGGGAGACTTTAATCGTCAAAAAGCCAAGTCTAAGACTTCATCGTCAACGTACTCGTATAATATTCCACTGCAACTTATTGGACACTTCTTGATTCCTTGCAGTCAATCTGGGAGGCCTTTCGGCTGCCTTTTACACGTTAAAATTTACTGGAAATGTCTTGGCACGGATTTGGACTCGCACGAATCACTAGCACATGTACATTTCATGGCCTAGCTACAAAATATTGTCATCAAAGTCACTATTATCTCGAGAAGTAGTAGAATTTCCTAGGCTTCACGCTGCTACCTTTTGATTTGGCAAAATTTTGTTCAATTTAATTCATTAAAAATAATTGAAACTTCCAAGATCAAATATGATATTGAAACCAGAAAGTAGCCTAGGTGTGTTTTTTAAAATTTTGATCCCTAAAGTTTTTGCATTTTGATCTAAAATTTTATTTTATTTACTTTTTAGTTCATGAATCCAAGAAAAAAAAAAAATCACTGAAAAACTCGGAAAAAGATAAAAAATTATTGGTCGATAATTTTCAAAAACAAAAAAAAAAAACAAGATCTTTATATTAATGGAAAACTGGTGTGTAGATTGGATAGCAAATCATAAGTGTATGTTTGAGATTATAATAGCGGTTACAATTCAAAATGTTTTTTATTTAGAAATGCATTAAAATAATTTTTTAAAAAAAAGAAATTATTTTTAATATCAACATATTAATATGATTTGAAATTAAAAAAAAATTAGAAAAAAAATTTAAAATTTAAAAACAGACCTTTTATAGCAAATGTTGAAGTTTCCTACTGCACTGATGCTCCCTCTTACTGTTTGAAGCAAATGCATGATTGCCTTCGTCGGGTTTCTACCCCCAGAATATGAAGTTATTTTCTAATTAAGGCTTTCTGCCCTCTCTCTAATAAACTGCGATTAAATGAGTATATGATATTGTGATAGTAAATATTTTTTAAAATATATTTTAGTTGAAAAATATATTAAAATAATAATGTTTTTATTTTTTAAAAATTTATTTTTAACATTAACACTTAAAATGATAAAAACTTATTTAAAAAATTAATTTAAAACAAAAAAAATAAAGATTTTATAAAAACATGGTCCCAAAAATTATTTTAATATATTTTTAAATAATGTTTTTTTAAAATAAAAAAAAAACTTCGCACAATGCTGAAATATGGTATTCTTTCTCATATTCATGTGTTTACATTTTCTTGGCAGCTTCTTCAAAGTTTGAACATTGGGTGGGTCCACACGTTAACTTTCTATATCTTATAATATAGTTTATAGGTATTTTGCACTAGGTTTTTGTCCTTTCTACTAATTTATCTAAATATAGAATTTATAATCTTGATGAATGAAACTAGCATTCTCGATTTCCTAGGATAGAAAGAAAGTTGGAATAACTTGCTCCATCTGCGTTGCAACCTATGTTTTGCATTCAAAATTATTATTATTTGTGCTTTGTACATCCAAAAAAAAAAATCTTTAAGTTGTGTAAACTGTAACGTCATTGTTATTGTAGGTACATTACTATTATTTAAGTATTATCGAAGTCCTAGACTTTGGTCCCAAATTGCTCAACAGTGTCTAGACTAATTAAACTTTATTTACATGTGATTGAATTTATAAAAACATGATTGGTTTAAAGTTCTATTTATGGGTTAGGTAGATCAACCCAAACCGATATAGATCAATTTAATATTGTTTCATTTTAAGAAATTTTGAATTATTTTTTTAAAAAATTGAAATAATGTTGTTTAATACAATTTAATTAATAATAAAATCAATAAAATGGGTTGATTTTATTAGTTTAAGTCAAAATTAATAGAACAAAAGATTTTGAAATTTAATTAAATTATTAAATAACATGTTAATGGTTAGATTACAGTTTCTTCTTTACAAATAACCATGGGAAAAAAATGTACATAAAAAACAAATCTTAATTTTTCTCTTTTTTTTTTAATAAATTAGGTAGGTTTGAGTTTTTTTTAAGTAATTATATCTTTTATTAGCTTAAAAAAAGATACTTATTAAAAGGATAGATTAGAAAAATGTCTTCAGGGCAATTTAAGAGTGATTAAACTTGTCAAAGCATGTTGAAGACCATATCTAAAATATAAGGACTAATTGGGAAAAAATCTTCAGAGAAAAAAGGACTACTCCCTACAAGATTTAACAGTTTTACCGACGGAATTTTTCCGTCGGCGTAAGACACATATTCCATCGATAATTAATTTACCGACGAAATTACCGACGGAGAATTTCCGGTAACTTTTGTCGGTAATTTTTTTGTCCGTCGGTAATAATATTACCGACGGATTTACTGGCGGAACAGACGCGTCGGTAAAATTTTTTTTATTACCGACGGATTTACCAACGGATTTACCGATAGAAATTTCCGTCGGTAATTATTTAAAAACATTTTAAAAAAAATTATTTTATAAAATTATAAAATAATTAAATTAACATAAATCAACATTGTATAATATATACTCAAAATACTTGGAAAAAAGAATAAGAAAATCAACTCAAACAAATTTGCAACAAATAAATAAAACAAAAAATTAATTCAACTAAAAAAATTCATATGAAAAAAATGAAGTTGCAATTGCTAAAAATTTAAAAATCCTATAAATAAATCAACTAAAAATTGATCTCATATGAAAAAAAAAATCTCACAACAACATTTATACAATTATTATGAACAAAATCAATTAAAATTAAATAAAAAACAAATATAGTGAAAAAATCATGAAAAAATAAGAAAAAAGAAAAAATCTTACCTTAATATACTTGCAAGTGAAGCTAAGGAAAAAACAATTCGTAAAGCATATTAATTAAAAAAAACTAAGAGGATAAAAAAAGAAAGAAGAAGAAGACATACCCGAGCATGGAGAAAAAGAGAAGGAGATGAGGAGAGAAAAGAAGAGAAAGAAATAGATATTGATGTTTTTTTAACATATAGTGAAGAAGAAGAAGAAGAAGAAGAAGAAGAAGTAGAAGTAGAAGTAGTAGAAGAAGAAGAAGAAGAAGTAGAAGCAGTAGAAGAAGAAAAAGAAATAATGAGTCTGTCTCTTGTGAAATAAGCGGATTCATGTTTTTTATTGGGGCGCGTTACCGACGGATTTACCGACGGATAATTGAATATTAATATTTTTTAATTATTCCGTCAGTAATTCCGTCTGTAATATTTAATTTAAATTTTCAATTTCGTAAAAAGTTTTCAAAAACTGCCAAAAATTACCGATGATTTTTCAATCCGTCGGTGATTCCGTCTGTAATATTTAAATGAAAATTTTAAATCAATTGATTTTTTTCAGAAAACCGCCAAAACACACTGACGAATTTTCAATCCGTCGGTGATTTTGTCCATAAAGTAAAACAATTAACAGTGCAATTGGAAGATGAACAGTTCTAGAGCTCTCTGGAAAATTCCGTCGGTAATTCCCTTTGTAATTGACATGATGAACAGTGTTCACAGTTTACCAACGGATTTACCGACGGAATTACCGTTGGTAAAAAATGACACGTCGTTATTTTTTTTTGCTTTGTTTTAAATTTTTTTTCCCACGGTAATTCCCTCGGTATATACCGAGGGAATATTTCTGTCGGTAAAATCCCTCGGAAATTTACCGACAGAAATATTCCCTCGGTATTTCCGTTTGTATTTATTGATTTTCTGGTAGTGACTTTTTATGAGATGGTGGGGGAGTTCTCGGAATTGAAATGGTCGAGGATGTAGAGGAGTGTCATCATTCCCATCACTGTTATCGCCAACGATGAGTCGAAATTAGTCCTGGCCTGTTATGGCAAGTCGTCGGAGGGAGGGCAACCCATTTTCCTAAAGGATTGTTTGGCAAAGCGTGCACTTGCATAAAGAAATGGTTAAGGCTCTCTTGAAAATTTAGAGGTCTGTAAGTAGAAGTAACGAGATTAGGATGAATTAAGAATTTATGCAAAACAATTAGAAAACAAATTCAGGGATTAAGAACACAATTAGAAAACTAATTCAGGGATCAAATATTTTTATGAACTATAAAATTGACTATAAACTTAAAATTCTTGAATTTACAATATAAACTTCTTGAATCATAAGATAAAAACTCGTATAAAATTATAATTTTGTAATAAATATGAATTCTTGGATCACATAAGCTTGAGACATGGATAATGTTTGGAGCGTTTAAGACTGGACCTCCTTGACTTAAATTTTATTTTATATTTAAATAAGGAAAAGGCACCATGGGGATGAAACCTTTTTATGCGCGGTTGTTGGCATTTGGGACCAATTATCAAGAGAGAGAAATAGTGTTTTATCTCAGTTTTTTCTAAGCCTTAGATGCATTTTTTTAATTTTAGTCATTGATTGTTTTGTTTTCAATTTTATCTTCATAGATTGTGCTGACTGCTATGGAGTTTTAACTCTGATGCAGCGACTTGCTGGGTTGAACTGAGTGTATATCCCAACTAGCAGCGTGCAATAAACAGCATTTAGCTTTTTCACTAATGAGAAGTCATAGAGGCAAAAAAACTGGAACACCTTGCGGGATTATGCCTTACAATAACCATATACGTCTTTTGTTTTAAAGAAGAATTTATGCTCAGAAGAACGTTGCTGACACCTCGAAACTAAGCGTGGGCAACGAAACTAGTTGTAAATCCAAAACGAATAGGACGCTTACTGCTCATGGATATGCTAACTAGGAAAAGCAGTTTTTGAACCTTTCTGGGAGCGATCAAACTTGTAGTTAATCATAAGTAAAATTTCTTAAGTTATCTATAAAACGGTAGTTTCTTAAGCTAAGCTTCAGGCTCTTACAAAGTTTCTTAAGCTTTTTCCAAAGTTTCAACAATGACTCAGCCAGCAAATTAGCTTCTGATTCTTTTGTTGAAGTTTTTAATTATATGCAGCGCTAGACAAAAGAAAAGCAAATTTGAGGTGTACAGCAACTTGCCATATCTTATAATATAATCTCTGGTAGGTAAAGTTTGTGGCTTCCTTCCTAGCAACTTCCTTCTTCTCAAACAATACAATAATCTTAGCTACAGTAACGCTCTCTTCCAAATCTCATCTCATTATACCATTGATTTCCCAATTTCCCACATCAAATTTCTTAAACCTTTCTGATGATCAGTGCTTCCTTTTCTGATTGAATCGAATCATCTGGAGCTCAACATCTTGCAACTTCCTTCTTATTTTTAAACCGTATATTCTTCTCTGTTCTTGTCTTTTTTGCTGGATACTGCTTATGCAAACCAGCACTTGAAGCACAACTTGAATCCAGGTAAATTATTTATAATCCATCTTCTTCTTTTTGTTTTTCACATGTAACTCTGGTTTGAATCTTTCAAGGAAAACACAAGTTGTAGAAATTATAATGAGAAACTTTGGAGTTAGGATCATCAACAGTTTCCAAAAATAAATAATTTGATCTTTCTCAGTTGTAACAATCCATGCCTTATGCAGTTCATACTAAATTGACCCCAAGTTAACCTTGAATTCATTGTTTTTTCTTTTTAGTTTCTTCGCTGTTTGTAACTTGTTATTTTAGTTTCAACCTTCCTTTTCCAATTAATGTACCTCATTAATTTTTATTCAATATTTTGACCCTTTTTATCTGTAGGACAAAATGGGTAGATCAGATGATCCGTTTTGGAAGGAAGTTGAAGATATGAATGATGGAAGCATGAAGTGTAAGTTTTGTGGGCATTTATTTGCCAATGGTACTTCCATTTCGAGGATCAAATGGCATTTATCTGGAGAGAGAGGGCGTGGTGTTGGCATTTGTGGTGGGGTGCCTAAAAAAGTTCAAGAAGCAGCCTTTCTAGCTATGAATGGTGGCAACAAAAGACATAAAAGCATAGCAAGTTCAAGCAATGTTAATGATTATGCCATTTCCACCTGTCCACAAGAACAAGACAATGCAGTACTTGTTAATTTGGCAGGGGATGCTGGAAGGATGCAAGTGGGAGTTCAAGGCATGGAACAAGGTGATTTAATGGCTCAAGTGACACAGCTAAGGAAGGACAATAACCAAATCCTTACAACCATCAATGTCACAACACAGCACTACTTGAATATTGAAGCCGAGAATTCTATTCTAAGGGCACGAACGATGGAACTGAGCCATAGACTTGATTCTATTAACGAGATCCTCAACTATATCAACACGAGTAATGGGATTTTTGAAAATGATCATCTGATCTATCTTAACCAGCCCATCATAGCATCCCCAGATTTGTTTCAGTATTGATCATCATCATCCTCACCATCCCCATGGGTTGGGAATCGGTCAATCTAAGGCTGTCTTGTTCAGGGCGCAATGAGTGGAGTGCAAAAAGGAGGGCCTTTCTTTTTATGTTGAATATTAGTTTAACTAGGTCCCTAGGATGAAGTAATATTATGATTAATGAGAGTGGTGCATTGAGCAAAAAACAAATGCTCCTTGAACAGGGGAAATTGATTGGTATTTTGGCAATGTGGCTCGTAAGTTGTAATGTGTCGCTATAAATATGGTGTGCAAGGCCCTGGATGTGTGTCATAAGGTCCTGTCTCTTCTGAATGGTAAATTAATGATATTATTTCTAATAGTTGGTGTGGGCTACATCGATTCAATTCATTCTTCTCAAGAACAATGAGTTTTCAATATTTTCTCTTGGTTTGATTGTCCATGTGCGTGAATAAAAACACTGGCCAAGGTTGTATCTGGTTAGGTTCTTTGTTTTCAACACAATTTTGAGTAACTCTTTGTATTTTCCAAGTAAAAAATGCAGATATAAATATGTTTTTTTTTTTGTTTCTTATAGATTTTTTTTTATATTAAAATAGATGTTCGGTCTAATTTCTGTGCACCTTAACTAATCTTATAAATTTTAAAATTATTTTCTATTCAGAATCGGTGATTAAAAAAAAAAACCATGTATGATTAACAATGCTATTTGAAGTTACCATATTTGCACGTAACACTAGCAAGTCAAGCAAATTTTGATGGAAAAAGGAAAAGCATCTAAAGACTGCTGATTGCTCCTCCTGTGCCTTGAAAAAAACAGAAGCAAAAACCAAATTCGTTTAGGCTAACTGGCTTAGCAAGTCGACCACTTGCTCATTTGTTTAAAAAGCTTAAACTTGATACAGGAAATCATGCTTCAACATTCACTTATAATTTATTTGTTTTTGTATTTTAAAAATAATTTTTAAAAAATTCAAAATTCTTTTTCTTTAAATAATATTTTTTAATGTTTTTATATCATTTTAATATATTAATATTAAAAAATAAAATAATATATATATATTATTTCAATATTATTTTCAAACAAGATATACTTTAAAAAACAATCATTATCTCATTCCATTCCACGCAAGCTTTCAGAATACAAAACAGGTTTTTAATTTGGTAGCAAAGATTTTCAATCTTTTCGTTCAAGTTTAATCCGTGTCGACTCTCCATCACATGTTACCTTTTCTGTTTTGTGTTTTTAAAAAGAAATTAAATGTATTTTCTTACCTTGTTGGAAAGAAAAGAGAAATATATATAGTAATTTTTTTTATTTTTTGGATTTTCATCTTGGAGTAACTCAATAGGATGAAAATATAATATTAATCAAACTTCATATATATGTGTGTAGATTAAAAATAAAGAGAGAGAAGACACATTCTTGAATTCTGGTCAATCTAAATCACAACAAAACATCATAAACAAGTCAAAAGTCAAAAGTATTCATCGCCGGTGAAATGTAAGCTGGCAGATATCGTAAATTTCAGTGCTTATTATAGGGATCAAATGAGGAAGGCTAAGATTATCTATTAAATGTCTATGAGAGAGTATGAATATGGCAGTTTTGGTTTCTAAACCTGAAACTGCCATATTCATAAACACATTTTTAAAATAACTGAAACTTTTAAGACCAAATTTAATACTAAAACTAGAAAGTAGCACAGGCGTTATTTTTAAAATTTTGATCCCGATAATTATTATATCTCCCTCTGGTTGTTTGAAGCTAAAGCTTGATTGCGTTCCTGTGGTTTTGATAAGTCTATGAAAGTGCATTATATTCTATCATTGGAATAAAATGCTAAAATGTGAATAAAAATAATAGAAATTAAACAGACAAGTCAAGGCCCAGCAGTCGTGAAATTTCACTAATGAGGATTTCAAAAAAGGAACTTCTAAAGCCTAAAATTTAGGCAATTTGTTTTTGACACAACGGAGATCATGGAGACGTGATGGAATATAATTTTAAAATTTAAAATATTTTTAACTAATTAAGAATAAATAGATTTTTAATTTAAAAATAATTAAATTTAAATAAAAATATAAACTATTATGAAATTAAAATGTTTTAACACAAATATTTTAAATATAAAGTTAGGTCAATGTTATCAAGGCTAATAAGATATAAAGTATTCATTTTTTTGCTCAAATGTATAAACTTGAAAAAAAAACAACATGAATATAAACCATATATATTAGTGATAAATCTAATTTTAAAAAATTAATATCATTGTTAATGAAAATAGTAATGAAAAAGAGCTTTTTATATTTGGATGGTTTAATTAATTAATTGAACCAGGTTTAATTAATTAATTGAATCAGGTTCAATTTGATTCGATGGCTTTTTAAGACCGGAACAAAACATGTGGAAAGAAACCGGAACATTCCGAATGAAATTTAGTCAAAAAATCCGGAACAGACCGAGATTTGAAATGAAAATGAAAATAACTTCATTTTATTCTATTTTTTGAATTGAAATGAAACATTTTGATAAAACAAAACCAAAATGACAACCTTCATTTTAATATACTTATAAATAAAAAAAATACTTTAAAAATAATAAAAATCATATTTCCTGCTACGCTGTCAAAATCACTCTAAAAAATAGTAATTTTTTTTTTTTCTCTTGGATGCACTTTAAGTATTTTAATCACTACTTTCAACTCACATATCAGATTGTTGTGATTCTTGACGCATTATTAAAAATTTTGATTTTTTTTAAAATAAATTTTATATATTTTTAAATTATTTTAATGTATTGAGATTAAAAATAATTTTTTAAAATAAAAAAATATATATTTTAATATATTTTTAAATAAAACATACTTTAAAATATCATTACTACCACGTCCAAAACAAGCTCCCCGGTATATAAAATAGTCTCTGATGATGATTTTTTTTTAAAAAAAAACCTAAAGCATGTACATGGCTGCCAAAGACGTCCTAAAATGGCTGAAAAACGTGTGGGACACGGGGACCATGGGGACGTGATGAAAAAGTGGGTTTAAAAGTGGGGCTGCCCATAAAAAAGACGTGTGGGAATTCCACCAGAAAAAAAAAAAAGAAAAGAAAAGGGATTAATGTAGTTTATGGATTCAGTAATGTTTTTTCTGTTAAATGGATTAATTGTTTGATTATATTTAGTTCATTTATTTATCTGTATTGATTTAATTTTTTACTATAATATTGATTTAATAAAAAGAACTCCTAAAGCATGTACGTAGCTGCCAAAAAAAGTCCTAAAATTAACTCAATTGGATAGGATCATGGTACTTACTGCCAAGATTGTCATGCTCGCAATCAAAATGTAATTTGTTTTTGTACTTAGAATTATGTTTGATTGCATTTAAAAATCTGTTTATTTTGAAAAAAATATTAAATTAATATTTTCTTATATATTAATATTAAAAATAAAAAAAATATTTTTGATTACTGAATCTCCACCCAAATTAAATGCGTAGGCCTCCTGTTTCTTCAATCTATTTGTACATTATAACATCTTCTGCTGCTGTGATTATTAAAGCCTTGCCAATAATTACAGATTATAGCACCCACGAGGATTGGAAATCTTTTTCCTTGACAAGCACAGGCAATATTATTGATTCAACTTTCCAAAATGTATTCTTTAGCCACCACAAAGCTTCACACACACACACACACGAGTGTGAAAGTTTTATACACTTCAAAGTAAAGTAAAAGATAAGAGTATATATAATTGTTAAACCCCGTACGATTTGTTTAAAAAAACACAAAATCTAAAATTTAACTGGATTGGGTTTATAATTAAACCATATAAGATATTGATTTGGTAAAATTTGACCGATTCAATCAAACCTAGTTTATATCTAACCAGATTAATTAAAAAAATAAAATGATATTATTTTAATAAAAATAATTAATTTGAATTAACTTTATAAATGTCTTATAATGTTAAAAAATTATTTTAAACAAAAAAATTTAAACAGATTTAAAAATGTTATAACGTTACTTTCTAATAATTTAGTAAGGATTTGGAGAACACCAGGCTAAGCTCCAAACACATCGCCGCCTGCATGCTCTCCAGCATAATTCACGTTCCTTTTTCAACCATCGAATTCCCCACAGCCTCCTCCTCCGGTTCTTGTCGAGAAAGTGTATGGAGCCTTGACAAATAAAGGTTCTCTGATCTGTTGATTGGGTTTGGGTCTCAAGCGTTTGTGAGATTACAAGAGCTTGGATGTTAAAAAACTGGTCGTAATTACTTGTCAGGAGTTCTGGCAGTTGATAGTAATAGAACAAATTTATTATTTTGTTTTTGGTAAAACCATATTAAGACAATTTGCTAAAGATTAGTTAAGAGGAAGACAATTCTAGCCATTCCGTCGATAAATTAGTGAGATTGCTCCAATCACGGGGAAGGCTTTGCCAAATACTTCATCTCATGGATTCTGAGTTCTTAGCTATCAAATGGCTTTCAAAACAGTTGATTTTAAGTTTCATTTCAATAAATGCCAGTACCAACATTTGGAAGTGCTATAACATGGAGAGCTTGGTTTCGTCTTCTTGGCTCTGCTCCGCTCCGCTCCACCATCATCTCCATCTTATCATGGTATATTTCTATTTTTAAAGAGTTTGATCTGCGATTCTCTCCAACAAATTGTCAAATGCTGAAAAGGCTGGCAATTCATCTTCCGTTGCTTGAAAATGGCCAGCTATCTCATCCCCCTTCTCTTAGAGTGATGGAGTACATCCAAAAGAATGGTGAGAGTCGGTGGTGGAATGGGAGCATCCTAATGCTAAGGATGTCCTTCGTCCCTTTATTATTTAAATGATGACTCTGCCCTTTATCATTCATGTGTTAGGTTGGAATCCTTAAACTGGAGAAGAGTCCACTTATATTTCCTCGCCAACCAAGAAGATGAAGAAGACGAACTTTTCTATGACGAAGCTGCAATCAACTCTGTCCTTGATGAATCAAAGAGCAGATCCAGAAATATTACAAAATATAGGTAACAGGTTTACGTACATGATTTAATTTGTAGAGGAAAAAAGATTGAACTTCGCATAGTTAAATTGATGTCGTTCTCTGAAACTTACAGATCCTCTGTTTGTTATATTACGGTTTCTTATGAAGTGTAAATGGCTTCCTTGCTTTATCCGTAAGAGAGGTGGAGGGAGTTAACCTCCATGAGATAGTTAACCAAGGAGTGGAGGAATGCAACCATCAAAGGAGGTTTGTTATCTCTGTAGTTTCAGGTTTGAGCCCTGTGGATGCTCATATGATAGTTATTGAAGACTTATATGATCATTAATTTCAGAGTTTGTGTGATTAGTCGAGGTTCGTGAAAGCTGGCCTGAACATCCATGTTAATAATAATAAAAAAAAAGAGTGGAGGAATGCCTTGGAGGACCTGAGACAATCAAGAGTTAGGCAAGATGCCATGGAAGAAGAGGCATCCGGATATTGAGATTTTGTTAGACGCACTTCAAGGTTTCAGCATCGCATCAATGTTTGTTGTGTTTTGCGTTATTGTAAAAACATCGTATCCCTCCTAATTCTTGGAACACGTATATCAGAAAATAAATACATATAGATTTTATACAACATTTCGTACTCTTTTAAAATATTATTTTTAAAATTAATAAAATCAAATAATATTTTAAAATTTTTCAGATAAAATAAAACATCGTAATATTTGTTACATTAAATAAAATTTAATTTTAAAATAAAAATCTAAATTTAAATAAAATATTATAATAATGGAGTATCTAAAACATCTAATAAAATATTTTTATTCTTATAAATTTTGTGAGAAACAATAAAAAACTAATTTAGGGATTAATTGAGTAATTATTAGTTCACAAAGGATTTTATTTTATTTTATTTTTAGTGACAGCTAATTTCATCAAACACCAATTGCCTTGTTCTTTGATCACATAAGCTTAAGACATGGCACGTGCTACACTACTAATGCTGGGACACTGCCACGTTCTAACAATAATGTTTGAACCATTTAAGATTGGACCCTACTTCACTTGAACTTTATTTTATATTTATAATGAGGAAAAAGTATGATTGGTTTGAAAACCATTTTATGCTCGGTCGAAAGCTTTTGGACAAGGTTATAATGTGTTTGATACTGTTATATAAAGTATTTTTTAAAAATATTTTTTTAGATTTTTTTTAATATCAATATATCAAAATCATTAAAAACAACTAAAAAATTATTAATTTAATATTTTTTTAAAACAAATATAAATTTTAAAAAATATTTAAAAATATATGGACATACCCAAACCGGTTAACATCAAAAGCTATATTGGTATGTCTCTATGAATATATGATAATGGTGATACTGGTTTTGAATATTTAAAACTAGAAAGTAGCATGGGTGTGATATTTAAAATCTTGATCCCTATACTTTTTGCATGTTTTTATTTTTTTATTTTTAGATTTGATTCAAAATTTTATTTTATTTACTTTTGATCCATAATTTTGAGATGAAAGAAAAAAGTCACCTAGAAAACTTGGAAAATGATAAAAAGTTATTGGTGGACAATTTTCCAGCAACAAAAATACAGTATCTTTTTTTCTTTTCATCGGAGGTATCTAAGCTAACTTACACGCACCTTGAATAATTCTCACGGAATTAAAAGTTAATGACCAAATAAGTCTCCAGTGACCATCAATATTGGTAACTATAAGACTCGAACCTGAGATTACAAAAAAAAAAAAAATTTCTTGGTCCCTAACTTTTACCACTAGATCACTTACTAGATGGTTAAAAATATAGTATCTTTGTATCAATGGAAACTTGTGTGTGGATTGGATAGCAAATCAAGCTTCATAGCAGATGTTAAAGTTTTCTACTGCACTGAAGCTCCCGATCTGGTTGTTTGAAGCTAATGCTTGATGGCGTTCCTGGGGTTTTGATGAGTCTATGAAAGTGCATTCTATTCTATCATTGGAATAAAATGCTAAAATCTGAATAAAAATAATAGAAATTAAACAGACAAGTCAAGGCCCAGGAGTCGTGAAATTTCACTTTGAACCAGCCTCCACACACTTTAGTATTTTAATAATCATAATTTTCTACTCACATATCAGATTGCTGTGATTCTTGACGCGTTGGAAAGGTATCTTGAAGGGCTATAAATTAGCCTCTAATGAGGATTTCAAAAAAGGAACTCTTAAAGCATGTACGTGGCTGCAAAAAAAAATCCTAAACTTTAGGCAATTTGCTTGTGACACAACGAGGATCATGGAGACGTGATGAAAAAGGAGGTTGAAGATGTCTAATTTGAAAAGAGGGGCATTTGGAATAAAGAAGACACGTGGGAATTGCACCAGATAAGAAAAAGGGATTTATGTGGTTTATGGATTCAGTCATGTTTTCTCTATTAAATGGATTAATTCTTTATTATATTTGAGTTATTAAACGAAATAAGAATAATTAAATTACCAAAGGTGTGCAAGGATTCCCGACGCTCTACTGTTTGTAGAATTCCAGTTGTGCTTTCTCCAGAATTCCAGTTGTGCTTTCTCCATGAGTCACTCTGCTTTATTTTAATTTGCATTTAAAATTAAATTTTATTCTCTATTAAATCATTTACTGAAGTTCGGAGCTTTAAAGTGTATGCCATGTACAATTATATAACAATTAATTTTCATTGTCTCGACATTTTTCCTTGTTTCTAATTCTTCACCTGCATTTCCCACGCAATATTTTATAATGATTAGGGGAATCACCAGGGATATATTATCGGTTATTCTCTAAACTCACTTAAAAAGCTATTAGCCTGATATTTGACTCATCAACTAAACAGAGAGTAAAGATATATGCCTTTTTAATATCAAAAGCTAAATTAGTAGTCTTTGAGGTTACTTAAATTAAATATTGATACGTAGCTTTTATTTATTTATTCATTTATTTCTAAATATTAACCTTAAAAAAATTGAATTTGTAATTGTATCAAATAAAATATTGATTTGATGAAATTTGATAAATTTAATAAAACCAATCTAGTTCATATTTGACTAGATTAATAAAAAATAACGAAATAATATTATTTTAATAAAGATAATTAATTTAAATTAACTTAATAAATAACTCATAAGTTATTAAATATATGATATTATATTAAAAAATTATCTTAAACCAAATAAATTAAGCAGACCTAAAAATATTATAATGTTACTTTCTAATAATTTAGTAAGGATTTGGAGAGTATATATTCAGTAACAAACTTTATTAGAATATTAAGTTATTTCAACAATACGAGTCCACTAGACTTATGTTGTCAAACAGACATAAGTCTTGAATTTTACTTTTCTTTGTTTTTAAAAAAAATTGGAAGGGCAAATTTCTAATGGACTAAGATAAAATTCACTAATTTATACAAAAGTAACAAAAAAAAAATGAAAAGCAAAGAGGAAAGCATATCAAGCTAACAAAATCAACCCCACCAATTCTCAAATATTCAGATTTTAAAAAACACAATATTTTTTTTTGGTTACTTTTGTACGCTTTACTCTGTTGCTAATATCCACCTCAGCATGTAGCATCACTCTGTTATAAACACCATGGGTATATTGGTAAAATAGAAAAATATTCACTATAATTTGTCTCCCAAAAGTTTCGTGGTTAAGTAAAATCACTCTGCTCTAATATACACACTCAAAGGCAGAAGCACAAGAACTACCAAACATACTTTAAATTATGTTTTATATTTTAAAAATACTTTTAAAAAAATTTAAATGATAGAACTTATTCACAACGTGTTTTTTAAAAATATTTTTTAATTATTTTGATATTATGATATAAAAAATAAAAAAATATTATTTTAATATATTTCTAAATAAAAAATATATTTTAAAAAATTTACAGCATGCATAAATATACTATTCTTTTTTGAAAATTTCATGTGTTTACATTTGCCCTCGGGATGTTTAATCTGAGGCCCTTTTTGAATTGTTCTGGCAGCCAAATAGCCTACTGCATATGGTTGCTTAGTTCGACCTCAGTGCTTTTAGGTTTTTCTCAGTTCATGTTATGACGCGCGGCACCGCGCGGGCAATTCACGTAGTACATTCTATTTGTTACTCTAATTTGTCTCCAATATCTCTCATCCCTTGTCAAATACTGACATGTAAACCGCTTGCATGGTTATCAATATCTTTCAAGTGAGTGTTGGATATATAGCTTAAGATAAAAAAAATTTCCTTTTTTATTTATTTTTCATTTTTTTTCTTAATGTTTGAGAAAGATGCCTACAGATGGGAATGAATGGACTGATTCGAAATCTTCTTCTCTTGAAAGGGATGGCAGATAAGCTAATGATGTTGGGCTGTGATGGAGATTCATCTCAACCAACAGATCCATTGTGTCTTGATCATGGAAGATATATATTATGATCAACTCTGGGCTCCAATCGCTAAACAAAGATGTCATTATGTATGATGTGCAGAACATGGTGGAAATGAAAGACGTATTGGTCTGAATATTTCTAATGAAGATGAGGAGCTGCATAGAGTGGTAGAATTGAAAAAGGAAATAATGGAGAAACAGAAATTGGTTCTGATTTTAGATGGTCTAGATATTCTCTCACCTTTGGAGTGAGAGGCATCATTCCTAGATTTGTCCTTGCCGCTCTTGAAGCTAAGCTCTAGCTAGGTTCTTGAATAAAAGACTTTAGAGTTACGCTCATGTTTCTTTGAATAAAATCGATCAGACAAAATACAATAATTAATTATTGTTGAAAAGCAACTTGCGGTACATGTAGTCTGGATCATATAATCTCTTGCATGTGAAGTTGTTGGTTCCTTCCTAGCAAAGTATTCTTCTCCGAATTCATTCATGTTTTTTTCTATTGAATGGATTAATCTTTGGATCATTTATTTACCTGTATTGATTTAATTTCTTTGCTTTAATATTGCTCCTTAAACACATTGTCGTCATTGGATTTTCTTAATAGGGTTAATTATTTTAAAGTAGTGAATGATTTTTCAAAAGGGCTATATTAATTTGGTTTAATGTTGATTTAATTATCTATATATCAAATGTGTGCGCAAGGGATTCCGACTATCTATCTGCTGTTTGTAGGATTCAAGTACTTTTTTCATTAGTCACTTTGCTTTATTTTAATCTGCATTGAAAATTAATTTTTGTTTTCTATTAAATCATTTTATATTTTCTTTTATTCTTTTAATTTGCTTCAATGTGGAATCGACACTCCAAAGGTGTGCTACAATTACCGTGTTATTTTTTTTTTTTTGGGTGGAATCAGGTTTCTACCACACAGAATGTGAAATTATTTTCTTAAGGCTTTCTGCCCTCTCTCTAATAAACTAAAAAAGGGCAACGGTACTGTCAACATTGTTATGGCCGCAATTAAAATATAATTTGTTTTTGTACTCAGAATTATATTTGAGTGCATTTAAAAATCTGTTTGTTTTGAAAAAAATATTAAATTAATATTTTAATATTTTTTATATATTAATATTAAAAATAAAAAAAATATTTTGATTACTGAATCTCCACCCTCCTTAAATCCATGTATTATGAAGAGGAAAAAGAAAGAAAGGTTTTTTCTTCTTTTGTTTCTCAGTGGAATACCCATGACATCAAATAGAATAACTTCAAAAAAAACTAAGAACGAATAGAAAGCTTACGAATAGTTAAGATATTACAGGGTTATTAATTTCCATTAAAAGAAAAGCTAAGAGACGTGGGAGAATCAATATTTATTCACACCTCAAATTTTATTGATGTTCACTGTAGATTTATTTGATTTTTCCCTATTAGTAATTGTTACGTAATGAGATTCGCTTCATGTTGAATAATTATTTTTCTTTTTTAAAAATTTATTTTTTTATTTAAAAAATTAAAAAAAATTAAAAACAAAAGCAAGCACCTGCTCTTAATTAATCACAGATTTAATATGTCATTGTTAAAGCACACGTTTTTCAAAAACTTTGAATTTTTTTCTTTTAAAATAATTTTTTTATTAAAAATAAATTTTAAAAAATAAAAAAAGTATTATTTTAAATAAAAATATTTTGATAATTAGATACATCATTGATTTTTGGTTTTATAATATGATCACTTAATTTTTATACAGGTCACAGATGGATAACCTCAAACTCGGAGGATTGCAAAATCAAACTGCTAGGCCAAATGCCTCAAATCTTGTTTATCAAAAAATAAAAGACTTGATATTTGCCTCATCAACTCGGCAGAGAGAAACAACAAGATGCCCTTTTAATATCAAAAGCTAAATTAGTGATTTTTGAGGCTACTTAAATTAAATATTGGTACGTAGCTTTTATTTATTTATTCATTTATTTCTAAATATTGACCTTAAGAATGATAAATGGATGCACTGGTTATAGTTAATCTGTAATATAAAAGATTTATAGGTATTGTTTAATATGTCATTTCGATTTTCTTTTTAAAACCAAAATTTAAAATAGACACATAAAGTTTATTGCTTTGAATAAACATTTAATTATTTGATAATATAAGATTTTTAATACTAGGAAGCTTGCCACATATATGTCACAAGCAATTATTTGGTTGAATAATATATATATATATATATATATATATATATATATATATATATATATTAGTTGTTAAAACTGTCTAGTTTGATGATTTATTTTAAAAAACTCAAAATTTTAAACTTAATTTAGATTGGATTTATAATTAAATTAAATAAGATATTGATTCAGTGAAATTTTATTCATCTAATCAAACCAAACTACTTCATATCTAGCAATGTCAATAGAAAAAAAATGAAATAATATTATTTTAATAAAAATAATTAATAAATAAGTAACTCATAAGTTATTAAATATCTAATACTATATTAAAATATTATCTTAAACCAAATAAATTAAGCAGACTTAAAAATGTTATAATGTTACTTTCTAATAATTTAGTAAGGATAGAATATTTATTCAAAAACAAACTTTATTAGAAGATTAAGTTATTTCAACAATAGGAGTCAATTGAGGATGAGGTCCGATACACCTACCGACTTTAATATTTTCATTTAAGGAAGTGCAGCGTTGTGCCCCGAGAGAGCCCACCAGGCAAATACTAATATTATGGTTGATTTTATGTTTTAAAAATATTTTTAAAAAAAATTAAAAATTAAAAATTATTTATTTATTTTAATATATTTTTAAATAAAAATAATTTAAAAAACAATTGTTATTATAATAGCAAATTATTTATAACGGTGCCTGTATAAAACTATATTATCAACAAGAGTTTCCTCTTATTAATTAAAGCATTCTGCATTTGACACAACTTTAAAACTATATTTCGATGTGTTTTTTAAAATCTGAATATTTGAGAATGTGGTTGTTGCATTGGTATGCTTTCGTCCTTGCTATCAATCTCAGACTTATTAGTTATTAGCATTGTCACAGCTGGTTTGTCTTTACAGTCGCAGTGATTTTTTTTTTTAATTTTTTAAATTTTTTTTGAATTATTTGAATGTGTTGATATTAAAAAAAAATTAAAATACTATTTAATATATGTTTAAATAAAACAATATTATCAGAAACAACTTTACACATGCATAAATACGTTTTTCTTTTTCATATTCATGTGTTTACATTTTCATGGCAGCTCCTTCAAAGTTTTATCATTGGGGTGGGTTAACTATTTAGTAGGTGATTCAGTGATAAGAACTTGGGATTAAAGGTTTTGATTCTCTTGTGGTTTTAGGTTAGAGTGCTAATATAATAGTCATTAGATGTTTATATAATCGTTAATTTCAGAGTTTATGAGATTAGTCGAGATACACCTAAACACTCATGTTAATAAAAAAAAATTAGGTGGATCCACACGTTAACTTTCTTATAATATAATGTGTGGTAGGGAAGCGGTGGTTTGCTTCCTGTCAAACAATACGTTATTCTCTTCCGCATCACATCTCATCTCACAATAGAATTCCCTATTTTCCTTTCCACATCCCATGATCAGTACGAACTAGATTTATGTATACTGCAACTTTATTATTTGTCTAAACCATATATTCTTCTCTGATCTGTGATTTCTCTTCTCTTCTTTTTTCTTTTTCTGATTACTGCTTAAGCAAACCAGCACTTGAAGAACATCTTGAATCCAGGTAAATTATTTGTACTTCATCTTTTTGGTGTTAATTTTTGTTTTTTATATGTAACTATATATTGTTTGAATCTTTAGGCTAATGGAGGAGAGGCTAATGGCTAGGCTAGAATCGGCGGTGGCGCGATTAGAAGCACTTTCGTTGAGAGGGGGAAGTGTGGCGGGTAGTGGCGGGGATGATGCTTCAGCGACGGATCCGTCGATTGTAGCGTTTGAAGATTTCATGGGGGCATCCTTCGGTAGGGTTTCCAGCGCTGGAGAGAAGATTGGAGGACAAGTATTATCTTGTACTTGTGGTCAGATGGAAGGGTTCGCACCATCTTCTATGGAGGATGATGTCAACTTACCATTGAATTTTCAATCACCAGAAGATACATTCAATATTTCTGAGTTTCCCTCGTACGTCATTCTTAAGCATATTTTATCAGAAGATGATTGCTTGCAATTTAGTTACTTCAGTTTATCATTATTCCATGGAAGCAGGCCGGCACCGGAGGTTCCAGTCAACCAAGGCTCCATATCATGCAATGATCAAGGTGGACAGAACAATGCGATCAACGATAGTATTCAACAAACAACTCAGTTTCCAACTTCATTTCCTGAAACCATGGTGAGTACTCATGCTTACTCCAATTTGCTACAATGTCCATTGAATTAGGCATCATTATTCCTTTATTCATCATTATTCCTTTATTCATCAACCTCAGACGGGACATCGCTATATGACACAGAACGCAACCACATCACAACATGGTGAATTCAATCAACCTGGACCTTCTTCTCCTGCTCCCTGGTATCCAATTTTTCATGTTTAGTATTTTCTGAAAAAAAAATAAAAAAATTTCCAATCATTATTTAACTTCTTCTTCTTCTTCCTCTTGTTGTTGTACTTATCAGTGAATTCATTATGTTTGAATATAGGTATCAGCCTATTCCTAATTTATTTGATCCTCAATGTGCCAATCCCATGGTGCCTGGACCATCAATGCCTTTGAGGTAAGCTAAAATGATATCAAATGCTTAGTGGATTAATAGCAAAGAATTATG
Source organism: Populus alba (assembly GCF_005239225.2). NCBI lineage: Eukaryota > Viridiplantae > Streptophyta > Magnoliopsida > Malpighiales > Salicaceae > Populus > Populus alba. The sequence goes on from NC_133302.1 coordinate 5,710,454, forward strand.
CATATGTATAAAGAAATCACTAACAAATGTTGCTAATTTAGGGACCAACAATGGACTAATTATCAGTTACCAATTATGAGCAATCAAGTGCCTGCGATGCTACCTGGACCTCAACCTCCATTGAATCAATGGTATTAACCTCGAATATACACTTTTTTAATGAAAACAATAAAGTAGACCAAAATTGACAAGGTCGAGGATCTTTCAAGTCTTTTTGAGCTCTCTATCTCTCTTCTTTGTGACAATAACAGTTCTGTGTTTAACTATTTGAATATTATTCAGGCATCAGAACTCCTTTATTCATCAACCTCAGAAGGGACATGGCTATATGACACCGAATGCAACCACTTCACAACATGGTGGCTTCAATCAACCTGGACCTTCTTTTCCTGCTCCCTGGTATATATCCAATTTTTCATGTTTACTATTTTCTTTAAAAAAAAAAAAAGAATTTAGTTTTTCAATCAGGAAAGAAACATCATAGCTTGAACATAAGTTTGTAATGCTTCATATTGTCTGCGAATGATTTTGGATTCAGGATTCAACATTTTCCTAATCAAGGACAAGTCGATCAAGCTTTTGCAATTCGTAATATAGACAATATGCAACAGGAGAACTTCGTGCCTCGAAACTTTGGCAACTCTACTAGGTACTGATCAAACTTTGGCAATATATATGCTGTCGTGTTTTAACACAGTATTAATACCTTTTTTATAATTAGATACACCATTGATTTTTACTGCTTAAGAGAGACTACCAATTATGGAAAGGTTTTATAATATGATCACTTCATTTGTATATAGGTCACAGATGGATAACCTCCAAGTCCGAGGATTGCAAAATCAAACTGCTACGCCAAATGCCTCAAATCCTGGCCTTGGCACTTCCCTGCAAAGTCAAAATAGGGGTTTAAATACTCAACAAGTAAGAAGTCTAATTAAATTATCGTCGTCTTTTTACCTCCTATGATTGTGCAATAAACTAACTATCAATTTTAATAGCAAAATAAGGGTAACAACACTGAAGAAGTAGTTTCTCATCCATCCGGATATGCTGTAATTTGCATCAATTTTTATTCTTTATTTTGACTTATGTTTATTCTATATTTTAACCCCCCCCCCCTTTTGTTTTTTCCTACAGGTTGAAATGGGTGGATCAAAGGATTCATTTTGGAATTATGTTGAAAGGGCTGATGATGGTAGCACGAAGTGTAAGTTTTGTCCACATACATTTGCCAATAAAACCTCCATTTCAAGGATCAAATGGCATTTATCAGGAGAGGAAGGGCATAATGTTGCCATTTGTCATGGGGTGCCTAAAGAAGTTCAAGAAGCAGCCTGGAAAGATACGTGTGGTGGCAACAAAAGACATAAAATCACAGCAAGTTCAATCAATGTTAATGATTGTGGAATTTCAACAATAGTAGGAGTTACTGCAAGGGGAAGGGCAGAAATTGAAGTTCAATCAATGTTAATGATTTCTTCACATGCAATAGCAGGAAACGACGTAGTAAGCATGACCGGAATGAGAGCACAAGAAGATAGAGTTTCCGAAGGGGCACTCGAGAGCAGACTGAGGACAGAACCAGTGGATCGAGCGTTGGAACAAAACACTGGTGAAGGATCTTTTCGGCATGATGCATTTGAGACTGTACCAAGAACAGAGCAAGAGCAGCTTCTGGAGCCTCGAGGAGATGCATCCCAATTTTGTCTTGACTTTGGAATATGTTATGATCAACCTTGTGCTCCATCAGTAAACTATGATGTAAATAGGCATGATGCACAGGACATGGTTAGAGTGAGGACACAACTAGTGGAGGAGGAGGATGTGGAGAATAGTGGAAGATCAGTAGTGCAGGCTGGCCCAGGAGCTAGATCTTCTGAAAGTCTGAAAAACAACAAGACTAGAGGAGTTTCATTACCTACTAGCTCTATAAAGGTGGGTCAAGCATTTGAAGAGAATAAGAAGGTGATATGTTCTTTGTTAATGGATGATGAAGTCCCAACCATTGGCATTTATGGGATGGGGGGAGTTGGTAAAACAACAATACTGCAACATATCCAAAATGAGCTTCTACAAAGACCAGATATTTGTGATCATGTTTGGTGGGTGATTCTGTCTCAAGATTTCAGCATTAATAGATTGCAGAATCTTATTGCTAAACATCTTCATCTAGAGCTTTCAAGCGAAGATGATGTTCAGCTCAGACCTGCCAAATTGTCAGAAGAACTAAGGAAGAAACAAAAATGGATTCTCGTTTTAGATGATTTGTGGAATAATTTTGAGCTACAGGAAGTGGGAATTCCTGTCTCGTTGAAAGGATGCAAGCTGATTTTGACAACTCGATCAGAAACAGTTTGTCATGGAATTGCTTGCAATCACAAAATCCAAGTGAAGCGACTTTTTAAGGGAGAAGCTTGGACTTTGTTGAAGGAGAATCTTGGGCATGACATAACACTTTCAGAAGTGGAAGGAATTGCGAAAGCTATTGCTAGGGAATGTGCTGGTTTGTTATTGGGAATTATTACAGTGGCAGAAAGCTTGAGGGGAGTGGATGACCTCCATCAGTGGAGGAATACATTGAATAAATTGAAAGAATCAGAATTTAGGGACACAGAAGTATTCAAGTTATTGAGGTTTAGTTATGATCGGTTAGGTGATTTAGCACTTCAACAATGTCTCTTGTACCGTGCATTATTTCCTGAAAATGATATGATTGAAAGGGAGGAGTTGATAGGTTATTTGATCGATGAGGGAATAATTAAAGGAAAGAGGAGCAGGGGAGATACATTTGGTGAGGGCCACACAATGCTTAATAGACTTGAAAATGTCTTCCTATTGGAAGGTGCTACCTCCATGGAAGATGATAGTAGATGTGTCAAGATGCACGACTTGATTAGGGACATGGTCATCCAAATACTGCTAGAGAACTCTCCAGGCATGGTTAAAGCTGGTGCACAATTGCCAGATGCAGAGGAGTGGACGGAGAATCTGACGAGAGTTTCACTAATGCAAAACGAGATCGTAGAAATTCCTTCCAGCCATTCACCAATGTGTCCAAATCTGTCCACTCTATTTCCCAAGGAAGTATGATCCTTGAGAAATTTGGAAACTTTGGAATGCCATTTCGAAGGTCTCTCTGACTTCATGGAGTATCTAAGATCTCGGGATGGGATCCAATCATTAAGCACATACAAATTTTTTGTAGGAATGGTGGATAAAGATTTTTGGGGAGACTTTGATGATTTTCCAAGTAAAACAGTTGGGTTGGGTAGTTTGATTATCAACAAAGATAGAGATTTTCAGGTCAAGTTCTTAAATGGCATTCAAGGACTGGTTTGTGGATGCATCGATGCAAGAAGTTTATGCGATGTTTTGTCATTAGAGAATGCAACTGAACTGGAGGAAATCAACATTTGGGATTGCGATAGCATGAAGAGCATGGTTTCATCTTCTTGGTTATGCTCTGCTCCACCACCATTGCCATCATATAATGGTATGTTTTCTGGTCTTAAAAAGCTTTATTGTGGTGGATGTAACAGTATGAAGAAGTTGTTCCCACTTGTGTTGCTGCCAAACTTCGTAAACCTGGAAGTGATTGTTGTTAGTGATTGTGAGAAAATGGAGGAGATAATAGGAACACAGATGTAGAAAGCAGCATCTCCAATTCCATCACGGAATTCATTCTCCCAAAGTTAAGAACTTTGGAATTGTTTGGTTTACCAGAACTGAAAAGCATTCGCAGTGCAAAACTGCTTTGCAATTCTCTTAAAGAAATTACTGTAATCCATTGTTAGAAGCTGAAGAGGATGCCAATTTGTCTTCCGTTGCTTGAAAATGGCCAGCCATCTTCTTCCCCTTCTCTTAAAGAAATCATAGTATATCCAAAAGAATGGTGGGAGACAGTAGTGGAGTGGGAGCATCCTAACGCAAAGGATGTCCTTCGTCCCTTGTAAAGTTTGAGTGGTAATCCTTCCGTTGTAAGAATACTAATAGATTGTAACCTTAAATTTGCTCATATTCAATAATATATCATTCCTTCAATCATTTTTGTTAAAAATCATGTGCAAAACATAATTAGTTTCAATATGAATGATGAAAATAGTCCTTTAAATCAACAAGGATATTCTTATTAATCGATATTGAAATTACTTGCATGATGCTTTTGGATTAAATATGCTCAATGGGTGGATTTGGGTCGGTTTGAAAGAAAAATCGAAGCCTAACATGAATTCATAGAAAGAGCGTTTATTAATATGAAATATTTCTTTTTTATATATAAATAACATTTTTCATTTTATTTATTTATTTCATTATCTTTTTAAGACTATTGAATTGTCATATATATTTTTTAACTCGATAGATAAATAATTATAATTTGAAGTTTGATTAATATTATATATTTTCATCCTATTGAGTTTCTCCAAAAAATAAAAAATAAAATACTATATTGATTTATCATTAAAGTAACCTAATAAAATAATATATCTATTCACTAGTACAAATCATCTTATATCATTAACTAGCAATAAATTATTCTTTTAAAATATATAATACAGATTAAAAAGAAAAAAGAGAGAGAGAGAAGACAATTTTAAAAAAAGAATGATAATCGAATTACATGACTTGGAAATTTTTTCCTTGTACAAAAGTTCATCCTATTTTTCTATATTCATCAAGATTTTTTAATCTGTATTTTTAAGTTTTTTCTGACTTTATAGACAACATAAGAAAAACTAAAAGGATTGGTTAATCAATTCCTTAAGATTTTTTAATTTGTATTTTTAAGTTTTTTCTGTTTTTATGAACAACATAAAGTGGTTTTTTCTGTCAGTTGTTTTTTTTAAAAAAACATCAAAATGAAGTTTTCTACTAGTGCCTGGTGGTTTTGTCTGAGTAAAAGGGATAGATGCTAAGTTAAGAGTTCAAGGAAGGGAGACAAAAAGTGGTTTGTGTCGATTGTTCTCTTGATCTGAGCTTATTCTGTATCGTTTGTTGATTGCATTATACCTTCACCTCCATACCCAACTCCTCTTCATCTCTTATTGTTAATAAAAATGTAAGAATTTAGGAGCATGAGGAACATTTTCACAATGAAGATTAATTCATCTCCATAGCAGAATACAGGAAATAGAAGATTAATTCATTTCATCGCCAGTGAATTCATCTCTTAATTCTAGTCAATCCAAATCACACAAATATCGTAAACATGTCAAAAGTATTCTTCTACCTCAGTGAATTTCAGTACAACTACTACACACAAGATGAGTTTTGGTTTCTAAACCTGAAACTGCCATCATAAGCAATAGCTAGGGAAGTTAGGAAGAGCTTTTCTTGTCATTAAATCACATTTTTCTGCTAGGATAATGCTCTCTATGTTCTCTGCTATTATTGCTTATAATCTTTTTGTCTCTGTTATCTTTTCCAACCCATTTGAGGGATGTTTTCTAAAAATTTTCATTGAATTGTGAATTTGATGTCCACCTGCACAGTTGAACATAGTTGTAACAGAGGAATCCAGGAGTTATTGGTGACAGAGGATCTGGATCCTTTTCGAGAGAAAGTGAGTTCAACTGTTCCATTTTGTTTACACTATCTTGTTGCACTAAATCAAACTATCATGTTGCACTAAATCAAGAAGTCTACTAGACTTATTATTCTGTAAATTTGCATTTTATACGACCTTGTGATTGGGGATATTTGATTCTCATATAATTGGTGATTTTTACTCTTGGGCTTTTGGCCAGGCTTGAGGCTGCTACCTTTCCTTTTCGTTCCCGCGCTGCCCGTCCCTCTCCTATTGCCTGGAATTGAATGCATGAGTTGAAACCGTCAGAGAACATAATCCATGTTCCCTTTTCAACCATCGAACACCCCACAGCCTCCTTCTCCGATTCTTGTCGAGAAAGTGTATGGAGCCTTATCAAATAAAGGTTCTCTCCGTTGATTGGGTTTGGGTCTCAAGAGTTTGTGAGATTACAAGAACTTGTATGTTAAAAAATTGGTCGTAATTACTTGGCAGGAGTTCTGGCAGTTGATAGTAATAGATCACATTTATTATTTTCTTTTTGGTAAAACCTTATTCAGATAATTTGCTAAAGATTGGTTAAGAGGAAGACAATTTTAGCCATTTTGTCGATAAATTAGTGAGGTTGCTCCAATCACGGGGAAGGCTTTGCCAAATGACAGTTTAGAGTCTTTTGAATAAAATGGTGTGTCTTCTCCTTGAGAATTGCCCATTATATATGTCGCACGTGTGCGGCGTCGCGGCGAAAATATTGTTTCCATTTTAAATCTAAAAAATGTAAATATCTTTATTTGGCAAATATGGGGAGACAAGTAATTCTTGTCTTTTATCAGTGAAAAATGGAATGGGAGTCGCCACCAAGTATTTTGGTCACTAGGAACCCTAACTGGTCTCAGAGATCGGGTACGGGGACTGATTGCGTAAAGGGAAGGTATTAGCACCCCAAATACGCCTTACCTAAGGTAAGCTGCATTGTTTGATTGTCTGATAAAAAAACTAAGGTGTTATCCTATTTCAATTGTTGGTCTATTTACAGCTCAAAAAAAGTCATCTTCAATAAGGAAGTCTTTATCTTATCGGGTAAAATCGTAACCATTCTAATGTCTTTATAAAAACTATATTTTTAATATCAAGAATACGTTTTACATATAAATTCGCAATCCCCAATACTAAAAGAAGAAAAAAAGATTTTTTTAGATTTTTAAAATATTAGCCTAGTTCTCGTGGTTCTAACAAACTTGTTAAAGCCAAAATGCATGCTAATACATATATTTCTTGAAATTTCTTTTGTTGTATGAAAATATGATGTGATGATTTTTATTTTTATTTTGGAGATACTAGGTTGTATGCATTAAAACAAAAACATTATATATATATATATATATATATATATATATATATATATTGATGTCTTGATGAAATTAAATCAAGTATTTTAATACTGGATTTGTATCTTTACGGTATAAAAATACAAACCAATATTAAGCCATTTTGATAAAAAAATATGCAGGAAAATCAACAATGTTTTTTTAAGGATTTTTCAGAATTTTTGAAAGCAAAACATTTTTAATTTTTAATTTTTTTTTATGTTTTGACAAAAACTGGGTATTTTAATACTGGATTTGTATCTTTACGGTATAAAAATACAAACCAATATTAAGCCATTTTGATAAAAATATGCAGGAAAATCAACAATATTTTTCAAGGATTTTTCAGAATTTTTTTAATTTTTGTTTTTTTGGATATATATCTATATATATATATATATAATATAAAGCATTATAATAAATAATATATAATATTAGGTGGGCTAGGCTGGGCTGGCCCAACTTATTGGGCTGGACTCAGCCCAAAAGGGTTGGGTAGATCTCGGCCCAACAGAATCTCTTTTTTAGTCTGGGCCAGACCCGACCCAGAAAGCAGACCTGGGCCAGAATCGGTCTGGCCCACAAACACATCAGAATCGAGTGCTAGGCCAGAGCCGACCTAGCCCAGCACCAAGAAAACCAGCGGGGTGGGGGATTATTTTCCCCATCCCCTCCTCCCGCATGCAGAACGCTATTCGTTCTGCATGCAGGAGAAAAAAAAACAACAAAACACAAGCAATGAGGGGAAGAAAAGTTACCTGGCGCGGAGGAGGAGCTGTCTTGCTGATTGGAATGCTTTGTTGGTGGTGCTGTGGTGGAGGCCGGTGTCGATGTCGTGGCTCATGGACGACGACTCCCAACAGCGGCTACTGTTTCAAGCGGCGGTGCTACTATTTTGTTCAATGGTTTTCCCTTTATCCTCCCGGTTTGTTTTTAATTTTCCTACCCCGTTTCAAGCTTTTCCTTCATTCCCTATATTTCGGTTCCTCTCCCTTTCGATTCGTTTTTTTTAGTTCGTTCTCTCCTCTCTCTGGTTTGTTTCTGTTTTCTCCTGTGTTTTCGTTTTTTCTCTGTGTTTTTCTTTGGTTCTCTCTCCAACTCGTTTTTGTTTTCTCCTGGGTTTTTTTTTTTGTTTTTTCTCTGCATTTTTCTTTGGTTCCTTCTCCCCCTTGTTTTTCTGGCGTCCAGTCTCCATTTATAGGGGGTAAGGGAGCGGGGGCGTCCCTATTGCCACCCTACTGTTGCGCATGGGTAGTAGGGTCTCCCTGTCCAGCCGTGGCACCGAGCGAGGTGACCAACGAGAGTGGTTTGTAGGGTCACGTCCTCTGGCTTTTCATCATCAAAGGGCATGGGGATTCGGTTCTTGGTAGAGCACGTGGGAGGAGAGAGGCAACAAAATTTAAAGAAGAAAAAACAAAAATCTTTCTCTTTTCCCCTGCTGCACGTCTAGGGGAAGAAGAAAGAGGAACAGTGTCGTTCAAAACGACACCTACCCAAAAAGAACAAAGGTCTGGAGAAGAGGAGTAGGGGTACTTTCTTGTAAAAAAAAGGAAAAAAACTAGGGTTAGGGTTTTGTTTTCCGTAGGAGACGAAATCATTGCGCGACAAAGATATTCTTAGAATACTATATTCCTACTTTAGATAAAATGGACCTTTCTTAACATATATGCTTTCATCTCTGTCTCTTCGGAGCTTCTCTGCGTTACACATTAAATAACCTTAATGACAAATACACAAGCAACAAACAAGCCAAGAAAAGCAAAAGAGAAAACCCAGTAGAAATGTGTAGTCAAACTTTTGAAGTTAAACCTTATACAGGACAAGCAGGAGCATAAGAAGACATGGTGTTTTTAAGTAAATGTGCATGGGTTCGTTTATAGCTACCAGTCAAGGCTCTATCTTTATGGGGTTTTATGGCTAGAAGACTATACTGAAGAATTAAGATGGGCATATCTCCTTAGCGATTGCTTCTTTCAGACCCATATTCTAGTCTGATAAAAAAATGAAGAAGTTGTTTTTTATTAATTATACAAGTTTTTTTCTTGTTGTTTTGGATGACAAATATAATAATAACCATATAAAATAAAATTTGAACTCGAATTGAAAACAATATATGCTAATGGAAAATAAATAAGTCAGATGTATATATTGTCTGGATAATTACTTGAGAAGAAGAAGAAATAGTTAAGCAGGTCTTAAAATTAAATCGGTATAGATTGGAGTATAAATGAGTAGAGAGAATTGAAATTAAATTTTTTATATTTGCAAAAAAATCTCAATAATATCATATGTATACATTTTATTCACATAATAAAAGAAAAATCAGCATGGTTTTGAGAGTGTTTTTTTTTTTTTCAATTTTAAATAAAATAATATTATTTTGATATATTTTTAAATTAAAAATATTTTTAAAAATTAATCATTATTGTAATTCTAAATCGACGGTGGCTGTACCAAACTATATTATCAACAAGATTTTCCTCGTATGAATTAAAGCATTCTGCATTTGACACAACTTGAAAAACATGTTTCTTCTTAAATTATTATACCTGTGTTTAATGATGTCCGACTCTTCTTTACATTAGAAAACGAATTGCCTGTTATTTTTAAAATATTTTTTAAAAATTTATTTTTAATATTAAAATAATATAAAAATATCAAAAAATATTAATTGAAAATAAAAAAAAAAACATTTTCAATTTTTTTAAAAAAAACTTTTAAAACACAAAAATAAATTCTTCCTAAATTTTTTTTCATATTTTTCCAATCTGTCCTAGCCATAACTAAAAACCAGCTTGGAGGCTTGGCAGGGTTTGCATCTGATGAAGCTCATCAAAATATATATATGATTTATCCAGAAATCCATTTCATAGAATAGAAAAATGGTTCGGTTTGAAGTTTGATTCATGCTAATGTCTTGTCGTAAACATGTCTAAAGTAATCTTCTACCTCAGTGAAATTGAGTCCAAGTACTGCACGCAAGATATATGTAACACTCTTTCCCTTTCCAACCTTGCTTAATTCATCAAAAGCTAATTCTTCTTTATCAACTCGGTTTGGGAAAATAACTGAAAAACTCTGTTAAATGAGTTCTATGAAGTAGTAGCACGTGTATGCACTAAGGAGATTAAATGAGGAAGGCTAAGATTCTCTATTAAATGCCTATGAGAGATTCTGAACTGAACATTTATTTTTTATTGAATGAGTTTTGGTTTCTAAACCTGAAACTGCCATCATAAGCAATAGCCAAGGAAGTTAGGATGAGCTTTTCTTGTAATTATATTACATATTTCTGCTATATTTTCTGTTACTATTGCTTATAATCTTCTTGTCTTTGGTATCTTTTCCAACCTATTTGAGGAATGCTTTCTAATTTTTTTTTCTTGGATTGTAAATTTATTATCCACCTGTTAAACAGAGTTGACCTAGAAATCCAGGAGTTAGGATCTGTGACATATTATTCTATAAATTTTCTTTTTAAGTGCTGAGTATTTTATTCGATCATGTGATTGGGGAAATTTGATTCTCATATAACTCTTGCCAACTTATTTGTGAGCCAAGAAGTATTATTGGATAGAAATGCTTTCATTTTTTATTGTCAGCTTGAAAGTGAATTGAATATTTATTTCCTGAGTTTTCTTCTCCATTTCATTTAATTTACGAAGCATTTCATAATCATTTCTTAATTTCTGGACAGTAGAAATTAAAATTAAAAAAATATATATGCTCAGACTTTTACCATGTACCAATAAAAAAAAATACGGTAGATGTCTCTTTTTTTTTTTTTTAAGGCATTTTTGTTTCTAATTTCATTTGATAATTTATTTAAATAAGCTTGTTATGGAACTCTCATTATCTAAGAAGAAAAAACGATTCAATGCAGGGTTGATGTTTGACTTGACAAGATTTTGTTCAATTTGACAAGATTTTTGTTCAATTTAATTGATTAAAAATAAGTGAAACTTCGAGGATGAAATTTAATATTAAAAGTAGAGAATAGCAAAGGCATGATTTTTAAAAATTTTGATCATAGAATTTTTGCATATTTTTTTAGTTTTAGTTTTAATCTAAAATTTTATTTTGTTTATTTTTTTGATTCACCGAGTTTGAGATGAAAGAAATAGAATAAAAAAAAATTATAAAAAAAATAAAAAGTCGGTTGACAACTTTACAGAAACAAAAATACATGCAGTATCTTTGTATCAATGGAAAACTGAAGCTCCCTCAGGTTGTTTGAAGCTAATGCTTGATGGCGTTCCTGGGATTTTGATGAGTGATGAGTGTATGAAAGTGCATTCTAAATTTTCGAAATTTTTTATCATTGTAATAAAACGCTAAAATGTAAATAAAAATAATAAAAATTAAAGGGTATTTTTTAATCGAGTTTCTATTTACTAAGGCCAGAGTCGTGAAATTCACTTTGAACCTGCCTATATACACTTAAGGCCTCGTTTATTTAATGAAAAATAATTTTTTAGAAATTATTAGTTAAATGTTTTTATATTTGTTTGTTACTAGAAAAGTTGATCAATAAAAAACACTTTCCAGTTAAAAAAAAAAAAGTTGACTTGATTTTCAGGAAAGTGTTTTTCTTTTATTTTAGAAGGAAAACACTTTTTGAAAGTTGTGAAAAAATTAGAAATATCATATTATTTCCTGCTTATATCAAATTTAGTCCTTAAAATTTTGATTGCTATATATATTTTGTTTTGATTTTTTTTTCAATTTCATCCCTTAGAATTTGATTTTTAAAATTAAATTTGGTCTTTTATTTTATAAATGTTATTTGTTTTTCCTATTTTTTAATTAAAATTTTTTATTTATCAAAATTTGATCCTCATTATTTTGATTATTACTTATATTATTTGAAATAATTTATGAAATGATTATTATTATTATTATTTTAATTTCTTCATATTTTAATTTTTTAAGTTGTTAGATTTAATATTTATTATTTTAATTATTATTTATTTTATTTAAAAATAATTTACTAGAAGAATTGAGTATCCGTGAGTTGATTATTTTCTGTCACCACTGAGGAGGATGACCGTGCTTCCCCTACAACATCCATCATGACGCCACAATTTACAATGTTCCAATATTCTATAGAACGAAGCAGATTCTCCATCAGCTCAACCCAATGATCATAACGCGCTACAAACTTAGACACAGCTGCTTCCTTCTGCCATTTCAAGAAAAAACTCTCAAACTCTCGTTCACTCTTGTAATCACAGTCAGGCCCGTTGATTGTTGATTTATCAAAGACCTATAGCTCTACAAGACTGTAAAGATCATTAGTGAATCACACTATTTAACCGAATGTCTTTGGCTTAAATAGCCATTACAACTAGAAATCAAATTGAAAAACAAACCACGTCTCCACATCCCGAAGATTGTGGCAACTAAACAAATAAAGTGTAATTAATTAATCTAATGCTGGAATTATTATTTACCCTGGAATTCGGATGACGTATAATTCCAAGTGGGCATGCTGCATTTCTTAGCCAATGAAACTATAATTTCTTCATAATTTTTCAAGTTTCAACAATAAATGTATTTTTCGAACTATTAAATATATTAAAATCTTAAATGATAACTTGAAAAATAAAATCATTCATCAATCAATTTAAGATTTCTACACTGTAATTTGTTAATATTAGTTAAAAAAATATAAATTTTATGTAAATAAAAAAAAATTAATTAACTAGTGTGGTGAATCTCACTTCATAACGAATTCATATCGTAAAAATAATCACAAGTATACAAGACAAAATATAACCACCCCATTCATGTGTTAGGTTGGAATCCTTAAACTGTTTTTGCCACAGTTCTTCGACTACGTTCAGGAATTCATTTAAAAAAAAAGTACAGATTTTTGTATCATTCGTGGATATATAGTAAAAATTCCCTTTTATGTTAAGATTTAATAGTTTCGTAAAAATTCCCTCATTATGCTTATTATGAGGCTCTCACAGTTTAAAAAAAAAACATTTCAATGTAGAGTTGAAGCTCTCACAGAAAAGTCAAGGCCCAGAGTCGTGAACACACTTAAAAACGTGTGGGGACACGGGACGATGGCGTGATGAAAAAAGTGGGGCTGTCTCCTTTAGAAAAAGTGGGCTGCCCATAAAAAGAAAAAGTGGGAATTGCACCAGTGAAGGAAAAAAAAAATTATTAGTTTATTTTTTAGATTATTTTAAAAAATAAATACAAAAAAATAATAAAATAATAAAAATATTTCCATCTTGAATTTTTCTTCTTCTGGTTATATCTTTTTATTTTTTAAAAAATAAATATAAAAAATAAATAAATAAATGATAAGTATATATTCAAAAAATAATATAAATAAATAAATAAATGATAAGTATATATTCAAAAAAATTATATTAACTTAACACATATAAAAGTCATAAATATTCCATCTTAATTAAGCAAACTTGATAAATCTAATTACACAAATCTGACTTAATATATATAAAAGTTTGTGAAGATTGAAGACCTGTTCTTGATTTTTGAGTTTGTGAAGACTGTAAAGATCATTAGTGAATCACAGTACTATTTAACCGAATGTCGCCCGTTTGGCTACGAGGGAGAGGTTGCGTTTTTTAAGAAACGCAATGGTTGAGTGTTTGGTTAAATAAAAAAAGTTGTTTACTATGCATGGATCTCTTAATGAGCCTGTTTGGCTATGCGGCTGCGGCTGCGTTTTATTGAAAACGCAGTCAGCAGCCGTTTGGTAACAAAAAAAACTTGATTTACTGTGTATGGGATCCACGCAAATTTTGCGTCAAAAACACAGTAAATGAAAAGCAAAAAATTCATGTTTTTCATGCACTGTGCAGCTAATTGCACTATTCATTTGAACAGTGCAATTAGCGTGAACAGTGTACATGGTACACTGTTCACATTAAAAAATTTGTAGTGCAAGTGAATTGCACTCTTCACGTGAACAGTGCAATTCATTTGCACTGTTCGTCCTTTTTTTTTTTTTTTGCAGTGTGTTAATTTTATTAAATTTTTTAAAAAAAAAAAAAAAATAGTTTAGAGTGAATTAAATTCATTCGCACTGTGATGTGAATAATATTTTTTTTCTTGAAAAAGTAGTATAGAGTGAATTAAATTCACTCGCACTATAATATCAATTTTATATCTGATAATATTTTATCTAATTTTATTACACACTCAAAAAATTATGAAAACTGTAGATCTTATCAGATGAATTTTGTACGTAATAAAATTATATATAGTTTAATGGAATAATAAAAAATATTTTATATAAAGTATTATTTATTCCATGATGTAATAGGAATAATTAAATTTACAATATTTAAATTTAAAACCATCAATATTAATATATATTTCTTAAAATTATTTTATAACCTCAATTTTAAAAACATTTTTAACCAAACACATTAAACTACTTTTTATTCAACCTCAATTTTAACTACAGTTTTAACCAAACACCTATTTTTTCAAACCAACCTCAATTAAAAGTACTTTTTATAAAACGATTTTTTTCAAACCACAACCACAACAGCTACCGCAATACCAAACACGCTCTTATTGTGTTCTGGCCGCATGAAAATGAAAAGCAGCAAATCGCTGCTTTTTTTGCATGGTAGCTCTACTGTTTACTACACAGTTAGTTTTTTTTTTTTTGAAACAGTGGAGGCATGCACTGTTCAGTGAACAGTGGATCATGCCTCCACTGTTCACTAAACAGGTTTTTTTTTTTTTACCAATGTAGTTAATTGATTTCACTCGTGCTATTCACGTGAATAACAATTTTTTTTTAAAATTAGTTTAAGGTGAATTAAATTTGCTCGTAGTATAATCTTAATTTTATTCTTCATAATATTTTATCTAATTTTGTAATTCTTGTCGGATGAATTTTGTACGTAATGGAATTGTAGATAGTTTTTTGTTAAAGTAATTTTTTTAAGTGTGATTTATTTTATGATGTAATAGCAATAATTAAATCCATAAAATTTAAATTAAAAACCATCAATATTAATATATATTTTTTTAAAATTATTTTATAACCTCAATTTCAAAAGCATTCTTAACCAAACACATTAAAACTACTTTTTCTTCGACCACAATTTTAACCAAATATTTATTTTTTCAAACCAAGTAGTTTTTATAAAAACAACTTTTTTCAAACCACAACCACAACAACTACCGCAGTACCAAACACACTATTTGACTTAAATAGCCATTACAACTAGAAATCAAATTGAAAAACAAACCACGTCTCCACATCCCGAAGATTGTGGTAACTAAACAAATATGACTTGGTCATATTTGACGTAATCAACTCCTAATATAAATGAATTACTAGCTCCTGAAAGATCGGAGGAGCTTATTCAAACCAGAAACTACTTGCATTACTAAGACTCTAGCATCAGATTTCAAGCCTCGTGCTTCATCATCCATTGAATACCACAAACCGAAATGCTTTCTTTCAGCTCTGATACGATAAATTCTTTCGCCATTCTCTAGCTCATGCACAGTCAAGATAACCTTATCTCCTTTCTTCAGCCCTTTTTGACGAACATAGTCATCCCATTCGCCCTTTAGCCAAGGTTTCGCATACCTACCTTCATTGCGGATGGAGACCTTAAGACTCCATTGCCGTTCGTTCATGTCAAATGCCACAAATTCGACAGAGTTCTGACCATCTGGCATGGGAAAGGCAGAGAGACTCCTAGCCGGAAATTCGAGTCGCTTATTCTTTGCGTCGCTCTCGGAGAGTATTTTGTTCATCACCTCCATTTCTAGTTATAATAAAATGGGATGAGCAAATGAGTAGGAGGATTAAAGCACGAAGTCAGGTTAGTGGTGTGATAGTTAAAGAAACATAGTGATCACATGTACATTTGAGAAATAGAAAATTAGAACAGTTACATGTAGTGTTTTGTTAATCATATATCGCGCAACATTTCAGGATTGTGATCATGATTTATTTTTGTAATAAAATAAAATTCTCCCCAGCATACTTCCGTCATGACTCCAACCCTTCAACTTCAAATATTGCACAATATGCATGAATTTATTAATGTCATAGATAAGGCGACATCAGAATTTACCTTCAGGAAGCTGCTGGGACAGCGTTGAAGCGTGCAGAAGCTGGGGTAGGTGAAGCCACAAGCCGATGACTGGTGGCGCGTGACGAGCAGAACCTGGCCTTCTCGTTCTATTCTACCTGTTCGTGATAGTGGCGTTATTCACCAGCAACTGACAAGGGAGATGAGGGCCTTTTGGTTCTGCTGTCGTTGGTTGTTGGAGGTGGTGCTGGTTTGGTGACTGATTTGGTGAGTTTGGGGTGCTGTGGGTGTTTGCTGTGTAGTGGTGAGTGGTGGTTTGGTGATTGCTTGGCGAGAGAGAGGGCAGTCGATGTGAGTAGCGTGGAGGTTTGGAGTAAGGCGATGGGGGCTTTGGTTTTCTTGACGCGTTGAAAAGGTATTTAAAGGGCTACAAATTGGGGTGGTCCATACGTTCACTTCCTATATCTTATAATATAATGTTTGGTAGGGAAAGTGGTGGGTTGCTTCCTAGCAACTTACTTCCAATCAAATAATACAATAATTTATATATTTATTTGATATTTTTAAATTATTTTAATATGTTAATATGAAAAATAATTTTTTAAAAAAAATTTATTATTTTATTATATTTTTAAATAAAAATCACTTTAAAAAATAATAACAATTACACTCCCAAACATACTATAATCTACTTTAAAAATTAATTTTTTTAATATTAAATTATTTAATATCTCTTTTTATTCTTTTAATTTGTTTCAATGTGAAATCAACACTCCATACCTTCCTAGTTCAATTGAGAATATAGGTCACGATCTTAATAATTTATCTTTGAAGATGAAGATTGTTACGATAGAATCAAGACATAATTTGTTTTATATTTAAAATTGTGTTTGAATATATTTTAAAAAAATTAATTTATCTTGAAAAAAATATATTTTTTAATATACTAATATGCTTTTCTTTCTCATATTCACGTGTTTACATTTTCCAGGCATCTTCTTCAAAGTTTCAACATTAGGGGGGTCCACACGTTAACTTCCTATATATTATAATATAATGTTTGGTAAGTAAGCGGCGGGTTCCTTAGCAACTTCCTTCCTTACTATCAAGCTTATGTGATTTTTCTGATGTTTTTTTTTCTTGGATTTTTAATTTTTAATTGATTTTTTTTATTTTATTATTTAATATTAGATTGGTTTGGAAATAGACTACATGATTTATATTTATTTGTTTTTTATAAAATTATCACAATCTTAAATAAATATTTATTTTAGGGATGATGCTTAATTTTATAAGCATCTATTTTTATCATATAATTAAATAAAAAAATTATAAAAATTATTAAACCCAATAGAATTTATGTTCCAGGTCATGAGGGACCGGGATCAATCAAATCTATTATTTTTTCAATACTTTTTTAAAAATTGTTGTCTAGAGTTTTTTTTTTAAGCTAAGCCATGCTTTACCAATCTTTCAAGTTACATTTAGATATTGATCGATTTAAATTAAGTTAATTTTTATATAATTTAATTAAAAATTTTAATTAAATAAAAAATTAGATTAAAAAATTTTAATATCAACTCCCCTAGGCAGGTTTAATAATATCGCCACCAAACTTTCTTCACTCCTAACATTTTATTTTTATATTTTTAAAAAATTAATCCCCTAAAAAAACTAGGACATATTATTGAGCTAGGACATATTATTGAGTGTAGGTTTTGTTTATTAAAAGTAAGGACGGAGTCTTTGACTGCATGTACCTCTAATCAGCAACAAATAAGTAATGGCATCGACTGAAAACCTTTAATTTGTCTTCTACTTTTTTCCCTATTGTTACATAATCAGATTCGCTTCATGTTAAATAATTATTTTTTAATTTTTAAATTAAATTTAAAATTATGATATATAATATTTTTAGAAGTATTTTTTATTTAAAAATATATTAAAATAATATTTTTTTAGATTTTTTTTTTATTTTTAATATCAACACATCAAAACCATAAAAAAAATCTATTTATCTTTTATTAAAAACAACTAAAAACAAAAAAAAATCACATGCTATTAATCACATATTTAATCTGTTATTGTTAGAGCACATACTTTCACAATTTGCTGATGTTGTAAGGCAAAAACCAGCTAGCTGGGTCAACTCGATAACGTTATTAATTTGAAATTTGATTCAAACCGAGTTTGCTTTTTATCTAAAAAAAAATTAATTTGATTAAATTTAAATAACTTAACAAATCAATTAGCACTCAAGAAACTTAACAAATTAATTTATGACTATTAATCTAAATAAATTATTGTGAAATCTACTAGTATGAACTCCAAAGTTTTTTTTTTTTTTTAAAGAATATTGTGTAAGTTTTTTTCTTTAAAACAATATTATTCAATTAAAAATAGAAATTTAACATGGCAACCCCACAACTTATAAATTAGTATAAAAAAAAAAAACAAAAAATCACCATCACCGTTCCTCACCAAATGGCTCAAAGGACACAACATTATTTTAGTGTGATTGGTAATGGAAAGCAAAATATTTTTTTAATGTTTTATTTAATTAAAAATATATTTTTATATTAATATATTAAAAAACATCTAAAAAACAATATTAATTTAATATTTTTCCAACCATCAACCCAGTTGTCATGCACATTTCATTATACATTATTTCCCTTCCCCTCCACATGTACAAAAAACACAGTCTGCAAAAACCAGCTGGCTGGATCAACTCGGTGACGTTATTGATTTGAAATTTGATTCAAACCAAGTTTGCTTTTTATCTAAATAAAAAATTAATTTGATTAAATTTAAATAACTTAACAAATCAATTAGCACTAAAAAAGTTAACAAATTAATTTATGACTCTATTAATCTAAATAAATTATTGTGAAATCTACTAGTATGAACTCCAAAGTTTTTTTTTTATTTAAAAGAATATTGTTTAAGTTTTTTCTTTAAAACAATATTATTCAATTAAAAATAGAAATTTAACATGGCAACCCACAACTTATAAATTAGTATAAACAAAAAAAAAAATCACCATCACCATTCCTCACCAAATGGCTCAAAGGACACAACATTATTTTAGTGTGATTGGTAATGGAAAGCAAAAATATTTTTTTAATGTTGTTATTTAATTAAAAATATATTTTTATATTAATATATTAAAAAACATCTAAAAACAATATTAATTTAATATTTTTCCAACCATCAACCCAGTTGTCATGCACATTTCATTATACATTATTTCCCTTCCCCTCCACATGTACAAAAACACAGTCTGCAAAAACCAGCTGGCTGGATCAACTCGGTGACGTTATTGATTTGAAATTTGATTCAAACCAAGTTTGCTTTTTATCTAAATAAAAAATTAATTTGATTAAATTTAAATAACTTAACAAATCAATTAGCACTAAAAAAGTTAACAAATTAATTTATGACTCTATTAATCTAAATAAATTATTGTGAAATCTACTAGTATGAACTCCAAAGTTTTTTTTTTATTTAAAAGAATATTGTTTAAGTTTTTTCTTTAAAACAATATTATTCAATTAAAAATAGAAATTTAACATGGCAAACCCATAACTTATAAATTAGTATAAACAAAAAAAAAAAAAGCCACCATCACCATTCCTCACCAAATGGCTCAAAGGACACAACATTATTTTAGTGTGATTGGTAATGGAAAGCAAAATATTTTTTAATGTTGTTATTTAATTAAAAATATATTTTTATATTAATATATTAAAAAACATCTAAAAACAATATTAATTTAATATTTTTCCAACCATCAACCCAGTTGTCATGCACATTTCATTATACATTATTTCCCTTCCCCTCCACATGTACAAAAACACAGTCTGCAAAAACCAGCTGGCTGGATCAACTCGGTGACGTTATTGATTTGAAATTTGATTCAAACCAAGTTTGCTTTTTATCTAAATAAAAAATTAATTTGATTAAATTTAAATAACTTAACAAATCAATTAGCACTAAAAAAGTTAACAAATTAATTTATGACTCTATTAATCTAAATAAATTATTGTGAAATCTACTAGTATGAACTCCAAAGTTTTTTTTTATTTAAAAGAATATTGTTTAAGTTTTTTCTTTAAAACAATATTATTCAATTAAAAATAGAAATTTAACATGGCAACCCCACAACTTATAAATTAGTATAAACAAAAAAAAAAAAATCACCATCACCATTCCTCACCAAATGGCTCAAAGGACACAACATTATTTTAGTGTGATTGGTAATGGAAAGCAAAATATTTTTTTAATGTTGTTATTTAATTAAAAATATATTTTTATATTAATATATTAAAAAACATCTAAAAACAATATTAATTTAATATTTTTTCCAACCATCAACCCAGTTTGTCATGCACATTTCATTATACATTATTTCCCTTCCCCTCCACATGTACAAAAACACAGTCTGCAAAAAAACCAGCTGGCTGGATCAACTCGGTGACGTTATTGATTTGAAATTTGATTCAAACCAAGTTTGCTTTTTATCTAAATAAAAAATTAATTTGATTAAATTTAAATAACTTAACAAATCAATTAGCACTAAAAAAAGTTAACAAATTAATTTATGACTCTATTAATCTAAATAAATTATTGTGAAATCTACTAGTATGAACTCCAAAGTTTTTTTTTATTTAAAAGAATATTGTTTAAGTTTTTTCTTTAAAACAATATTATTCAATTAAAAATAGAAATTTAACATGGCAACCCCACAACTTATAAATTAGTATAACAAAAAAAAAAATCACCATCACCATTCCTCACCAAATGGCTCAAAGGACACAACATTATTTTAGTGTGATTGGTAAATGGAAAGCAAAATATTTTTTTAATGTTGTTATTTAATTAAAAATATATTTTTATATTAATATATTAAAAACATCTAAAAACAATATTAATTTAATATTTTTCCAACCATCAACCCAGTTGTCATGCACATTTCATTATACATTATTTCCCTTCCCCTCCACATGTACAAAAACACAGTCTGCAAAAACCAGCTGGCTGGATCAACTTGGTGACGTTATTGATTTGAAATTTGATTCAAACCAAGTTTGGTTTTTATCTAAATAAAAAATTAATTTGATTAAATTTAAATAATTTAACAAATCAATTAGCACTAAGAAAGTTAACAAATTAATTTATGACTCTATTAATCTAAATAAATTATTGTGAAATCTACTAGTATGAACTCCAAAGTTTTTTTTTTTATTTAAAAGAATATTGTGTAAGTTTTTTCTTTAAAACAATATTATTCAATTAAAAATACAAATTTAACATGGCAACCTCACAACTTATAAATTAGTATAAACAAAAAAAAACAAAAAATCACCATCACCATTCCTCACCAAATGGCTCGAAGGACACAACATTATTTTAGTGTGATTGGTAATGGAAAACAAAATATTTTTTTAATGTTGTTATTTAATTAAAAATATATTTTTATATTAATATATTAAAAAACATCTAAGAGCAATATTAATTTAATATTTTCCCAACCAGACGTGCTTCCACCATTTAAAACAAATTAGCGTTCCCTCAAAAGTCAAATCTAATACATCAAATAATTGAACAATTCAATACACATATAATCTATCTTCAATAGTAAATAAAATCATTGCAATATAAATACGATTTAATTATTGAATGTGAATAAAATAAGGTATAATAATAAAATAGAGATCGTCGTCTCCTCACCCTATGTAAGAGATGACTGCTTTTGCACAAAACTCTTCACCTCACCGATCAACAAAGAACATTCAGGCGATTCAGGCAGGCAATAAAACCCATGAAAAGCATTTGGATACTCTACCAAATGTACTTCTTTCCCAGATTTCTTCAGCCCCTCATGGTACCTCTTCTGCCAATCTTGCAAGGGATCGAACCCTCCGACAAAGAGTAACGTCGCAGGGAACTTCACGCCTGAAATATCCACCGCATTTGGTCCGAAAACATTAACCACCAAGTGGTTTCGGTCCGATCCCTCAGGCAGAAACATTAACCACCGCATTTGGATCAAAAAGTTTTTATGAATTATAAAATTGACTATAAACTTAAAATTCTTGAATTTACAATATAAACTTCTTGAATCATAAAGATAAAAACTCATATAAAATTATAATTTTGTAATAAATACGAATTCTTGGATCATACATAAGCTTGAGACATGGATAATGTTTGGAGCATTTAAGACTGGACCTCCTTAACTTAATTTTTATTCTATATTTAAAATAAGGAAAAGGCACCATGGGTTTGAAACCTTTTTATGCTCGGTTGTTGGTATTTGGGGCAGGAACTTGACTTTTGGGTTAAAAAGAGTTAGTTTGAAAGTTTAGTTATGATTGTTTTTAAAAGTATTTTTTATTTGAAAAAAATATTAAAATAATATTTTTTTTAATTTTTTAAAAAATTATTTTTGATATTAGTATATTGATCTAAAATATAAAAAAATATTAATTAAAAATTAAAAAAATAAAAAATATTTTTTAAAAAAATTCTTTTTTAAAAAAAATAAAATAAAGCTCACAAAAGCTATTCAATGTGTTTAGTTATTTTAACCACGTTAATATATATATATATATATATATATATATATATATATATATATATATATATATATATATATTAGAAGAAAGGACCCCAACCCTAGCGCAAAAGACAAGAAAGTATAAACTAGCCTAACAAATCATACCCAGAGAAGCAATATGTTTATTGACATAAATAATTCTAAATTTAATAAGTCTATTTAATAAAAAAAATTGAGCTAGCTTGTTTCTGGCTTTTTGCTTCTCTGGGTATGATTTGTTAGGCTAGTTTATAGGTCTTTTGCACTAGGGTTGGAGTCCTTTCTTCTAATTTATCTAAATATGGGCTTTAGAATCTTGTTTAATGAAATTAGCGTTCTTGATTTCTTGGGGCAGAAAGAACACAACTATTATTAAAATTAAAATTAAAATTAAAAATAAATAAATATGTTCAGGCTTCTACCATGTATCAAGAGAGAAAAATAGTGTTTTATCTCAGTTTTTTCTAAACCTTAGATGCATTTTTTTAATTTTAGTCATTGATTGTTTTGTTTTCAATTTTCTCTTCATAGATTGTGCTGACTGCTATGGAGTTTTAACTCTAATGCAGCAACTTGCTGGGTTGAACTGAGTTCTGTATTTCTCAATTAGCAGCGTGCAATAAACAGCATTTAGATAAAATTGATGGGGGAGGAGTGAGAGGCATCATTCATAGCATAGTACTTACAGTTCTTGAAGCTAAGCTTCAGGCTCTTACATTTTCAGGTTAGCTTTTTCAAAGTTTCAACAATGGGGTGGGTCGACACGTTAACTCGGCCAGCAATTAGCTTCTGATTCTTTTGTTGAAGTTTTTAATTATATGCATCGCTAGACAAAAGAAAAGCGAAATAGAGGTGTACAGCAACTTGCCATATCTTATAATATAATCTCTGGTAGGTAAAGTTTGTGGCTTCCTTCCTAGCAACTTCCTTCTTCACAAACAATACAATAATCTTAGCTACTGTAACGCTCTCTTCCAAATCTCATCTCATTATACCATTAATTTCCCGATTTCCCTCATCAAATTTCTTAAACTTTCTGATGATCAGTGCTTCCTTTTCTGATTGAATCGAATCATCTGGAGCTCAACATCTTGCAACTTCCTTGTTATTTTTAAACCGTATATTCTTCTCTGTTCTTGTTTTTCTTCCTGAATACTACTTCAGCGAACCAGCACTTGAAGAACAACTTGAATCCAGGTAGATTATTTATACTCCATCTTCTTCATTTTTTTTTTCACATGTAACTCTGGTTTGAATCTTTCAAGGAAAACACAAGTTGTAGAAATTATAATGAGAAACTTTGGAGATAGGATCATCAACAGTTTCCAAAAATAAATAATTTGATCTTTCTCAGTTGTAACAGTCCATGCCTTGAATTCATTGTTTTTTCTTCTTAGTTTCTTTGCTGTTTGTAACTTATTATTTTAGTTTCAACCTTCCTTTTCCAATTAATGATTTTCAATAACTGTAGGACAAAATGGGTAGATCAGATGATCCGTTTTGGAAGGAAGTTGAAGTTATGAATGATGGAAGCATGAAATGTAAGTTTTGTGGGCATTTATTTGCCAATGGTACTTCCATTTCGAGGATCAAATGGCATTTATCAGGAGAGAGAGGGCATAATGTTGTCATTTGTGGTCAAGTGCCTAAAGAAGTTCAAGAAGCAGCCTTTCTAGCTATGCGTGGTGGCAACAAAAGACATGAAGGCATAGCAAGTTCAAGCATGGAATACACTGGTGAAGGATCTTTTCAGCATGTTGACAGAAGTGTCTCTCCTTGGAGACTCAGAGTTGATGCTTATGAGAATAGAGGAGAAGCAACACCAGGAACAGATTTAGTGGATCAATTTGCTGATGGCACTTGGGTTCAGATACACTCTGCCCTTTCAAAGGAGCAGCAGCTGAGTGAAATCTCTACGTATTTAATGCAGGAAGATGAGGATGTGGAGCGTCTGCATGATGCATTTGAACAAGTGCAGCCTCGAGGAGATTCATCCCAACCAATAGATCCATTGTGTCTTGATCCTCCGTCAATAAACAATGATGTGCAGAACATGGTTAGAGTGAGGACAGAACCAGTGCGGCCTGACGCTGGAGCTAGATCTTCTATAAGCCTTGAATACAACACAAGTGAGACTAGAGGAGTTCCATTACCTACTAGCTCTATAAAGCCAGTGGGTCGAGCATTTGAAGAGAATAAGAAGGTGATATGGTCTTTGTTAATGGATGATGAAGTCCCAACCATTGGCATTTATGGGATGGGGGGAGTTGGTAAAACAACAATACTGCAACATATCCATAATGAGCTTCTACAAAGACCAGATATTTGTGATCATGTTTGGTGGGTGACTGTGTCTCAAGATTTCAGCATTAATAGATTGCAAAATATTATTGCTAAACGTCTTCTTATAGACCTTTCAAGCGAAGATGATGATCTGCATAGAGCTGCCAAATTGTCAGAAGAACTAATGAAGAAACAAAAATGGATTCTCATTTTAGATGATTTGTGGAGCAATTTTGAGCTTGATGAAGTGAGAATTCCTGTCCCGTTGAAAGGATGCAAGCTAATTATGACAACTCGATCAGAAACGGTTTGTCATCGGATGGCTTGCCACCGCAAAATCAAGGTGAAGCCACTTTTTAAGGAAGAAGCTTGGACTTTGTTCATGGAGAAACTTGGACGTGACATGGCACTTTCACAAGAAGTGGAAGGGATTGCAAAAGCTGTTGCAAAGGAATGTGCTGGTTTGCCGTTGGGAATTATTACAGTAGCAAGAAGCTTGAGGGGAGTGAATGACCTACATGAGTGGAGAAATACATTGAAGAAATTTAGAGAATCAGAATTTAGGGACAATGAAGTATTCAAGTTATTGAGGTTTAGTTATGATCGGTTAGGTGATTTAGCACTAAAGCAATGTCTCTTGTACTGTGCATTATTTCCTGAAGATCATGAGATTGAAAGGGAGGAGTTGATAGGTTATTTGATCGATGAGGGAATAATTAAAGGAATGAGGAGCAGGGGAGATGCATTTGATGAGGGCCACACGATGCTTAATAGACTTGAAAATGTCTGCCTATTGGAAAGTGCTAAAATGAATGGTGATGATAGTAGACGTGTCAAGATGGATGGTGATGGTAGTAGATGTGTCAAGATGCATGACTTGATTAGGGACATGGCCATCCAAATACTACAAGACAACTCTCAAGTCATGGTTAAAGCAGGTGTGCAATTAAAAGAGTTGCCAGATGTAGAGGAGTGGACGGAGAATCTCACAAGAGTCTCACTAATGCAAAACAAGATCAAAGAAATTCCTTCCAGCTATTCACCAAGGTGTCCCTATCTATCAACTCTATTTCTATGTGATAATGACAGTTTGAGATTTGTTGCGGATTCATTTTTCAAGCAATTGCATGGGCTCAAGGTCCTCGATCTGTCTTGCACAGGTATTAAAAAATTGCCAAAATCTGTCTCTGATTTGATGAGTCTCAGTGCATTATTGCTTAGTTGTTGTGATAAATTAAAACATGTTCCATCATTGAAGAAGCTCAGGGCACTGAAGAGGTTGGATCTCTCTCGTACTCGACTTGAAAAGATGCCGCAAGGAATGGAATGCCTAACCAACCTGAGGTATCTTAGAATGAATGGATATGGTGAAAAGGAGTTTCCTAGTGGGATTTTACAAAAACTCTCTCAACTGCAAGTCTTTGTACAAGAACAGTTTATGCCGCAAGATGATGCTCCGATAATAGTTAAAGGAAAGGAAGTAGGATCCTTGAGAAATTTGGAAGCTTTGGAATGCCAATTCAAAGGTTTTTCTAACTTCGTGGAGTATCTCAAATCTCGGGATGGGATCCAATCATTAAGCACATGCAAGATTTTAGTAGGAGAGGTTACATATTTACTGGAAGACATTGAAGATTTTCCAAGTAAAATAGTTGGGTTGGGTAATTTGAGTATCAACGGAGATAGAGATTTTCAGGTCAAGTTCTTAAATGGCATTCAAGGACTGATTTGTCAATGCATCGATGCAAGAAGTTTATGTGATGTTTTGTCATTAGAGAATGCAACTGAACTGGAGCGCATCAGCATTCGGGAATGCCATAACATGGAGAGCTTGGTTTCATCTTTTTGGTTCTGCTCTGCTCCACCACCATTGCCACCATATAATGGTATCTTTTCTAGTCTTAAAAGGTTTTTTTGTTATGGATGTAACAATATGAAGAAGTTGTTCCCACTTGTGTTGCTGCTAAACCTGGTAAACCTGGAAATGATTGAAGTTTGTGAGTGTCAGAAAATGGAGGAGATAATAGGAACAACAGATGAAGAAAGCAGCACCTCCAATTCCATCACGGAAGTCATTCTCCCAAAGTTAATAACTCTGGAATTGGTTTGCTTACCAAAACTAAAAAACATTTGCAGTGCAAAACTGATTTGCAATTCTCTTAAAGATATTGGTGTAATGTATTGTGAGAAGCTGAAGAGGATGCCAATTTGTCTTCCGTTGCTTGAAAATGGCCAGCCATCTCATCCCCCTTCTCTTAAAGAAATCCGAGCAAGGCCAAAAGAATAGTGGGAGACAGTAGTGGAGTGGGAGCATCCTAACGCAAAGGATGTCCTTCGTCCCTTTGTAAAGTAATATAATATAGTATGCTTACAATTACATAAATAACATTTTTCATTTTTTTTTATTTCATTAAAGACTACGGAATTGTCATATTTTTTTTAACTCGATAGGTAAATAATTATAATTTGAAGTTTGATTAATATTATATTTTTCATCCTATTGACTTTCTCCAAGATGAAAATCCAAAAAATAAAAAAATACTATATTGATTTATCATTAAAGTAACCTAATATTATAAATCATCAGTTCTTCTACACGCATTTTTAAAATGTCTAAGAGAAAGTATGAATATGGCAGTTTTGGTTTCTAAACCTAGAAAGTAGCATAGGCGTGATTTTTAAAATTTTATCCCTATAAAATCTCCCTCTAGTTGTTTGAAGCTAAAGCTTGATTGCGTTCCAGTGGTTTTGATGAGTATGAAATGCTAAAATGCTAAAATGGAATAAAAATAATAGAAATTAAACAGACAAGTCTAAAATTTCACTAATGAGGATTTCAAAAAAGGAACTGCTAAAGCCTAAAATTTAGGCAATTGTTTTTTGACACAACGGGGATCATGGAGACGTGATGAAATATAATTTTTAAAATTTAAAATATTTTTAAATAGTTAAGATTAAATAATTTTTTAATTTAAAACAATTCAACTTCAATAAAATATCAAAATATTATGAAATTAAAATATTTTAACACTAATATTTTAGATATAAAACTAGGTCAATGTTATCAAGGCTAATGAGATCTAAAACATTTAATTTTTTGCTTAAATTCCTACAAAGTATAAACTTGAAAAAAAAACAACATGAATATAAACCATATATATTAGTGATAAATCAAAATTTTTAAAAAATAATATCATAGTTAATGAAAATAGTAATGAAAAAGAGCTTTTTTATACTTTGATGGTTTAATTAATTAATTGAACCAGGTTCAATTTGATTCAATGGCTTTTTAAGATCGGAACAGAACATGTGGAATGAAACCGGAACATTCTAAACGGAATTTAGCTGAAAATTTTGAAAAGGATCGAGATTTGAAATGAGATGAAAATTATTTTGTTTTATTTTATTTTTTGAATTGGTATGAAATCATTACAAATAAAACAAAACGAAATTAAAAAATTTCATTTTAATATATTTATAAATAAAAAAATTATTTTTTTAAAAAATATATTTTTAATATATATGTCACACCGACATCGCGGCGACCCTAAAAAATTAATTCTCGTATTATGGGAAAAGAATGGATTTCTGGCATCCTATTCTTTTAGAAAAAAGATCTTGTTTAAGGAGTCGCCACCTAGTATTATGGTTACTAGGAACCCTAACTGGTCAACAGAGATTCTATGGTTCGGGACTGGTTACGTAAAAGGGAAGATATTATCACCCCTTAAACGTCCTGCCTAAGGTAGGCTGCATTGCTAGTTTCGTCTTAAATTGCTAAATGTTTATTAGTTTATGCTATGAAAATTTGCTTATAATATTCCTGACTCTGGCGCCAGTGAATATTCAACTACGAATATTTTAAACTCTAGCATTGATAAATATTACGTAGCTATAAAATAAATTAGATCAATATTTTATTTTATTCCTGACTCTGGCACCAGTGAATAAATAAATAATAATAAATTTATTTTTTATGAATGCAAATATTTTCTATTTTTCTAGCTAAATAAAATAAAATACAACGAATAAAAATAATATAAATTTAAACCGGTATTTTTATTCCTGACTCTGGCGTCAGTGAATAAACCAATAAATTTACATTATTTTTATTAATGCATACATATTTTTATTATTTTTATTTTTTATGTTTTTTATTATTTTTTTATTTTTTTTTGGGCTGGACCCAGCAGGCCTAGCCGGGTCACAAGCTTGACCCGGCTGGCCATTTTTTTACCAGCAGGCGTGCGTGAGCAGTTCACGCACGCCTGCTATAGGAGCTGGTAATTAAAATACAAGAAGGGAAAGCGTAACTTACCTGGTGCTGGAAATGGCAGTCCGGATTTTTCAGTCTTTCTTGGTCGTCTATCCTTGCCTCAAGTTCCCTGTGTTCATTCGTTTCCCTTCTGTCGGTGTGTTTCTTCTGTCAGCTGCTCATTCCTCTCTCCTTTTTAGCTTCCTCCTCTGGTTTTGGAAGCTGGTGCTGGAGAAGAGGCAGTCGGTGGTGACGCTGGTCCTCTTCGTTTTTTAAGCTTCTTCCTCTGGTTTTCGGTCCCAAAAATCCCCTGGTTCTGTTTCGTTCCCCTGGGTTTCTGCCTCTCCCTCTCTTTCGGTTCTGCTCTCCTCTTTTCCCCCGGGTTTTTTTTTTCACCCTTTGTTCTCTCTTGTTTCAGTCTCCTGTGGTATTCGTCTTCCACTCGTTCTCTGTTTCCAGTGTACTTCCTTAGTCAAGTCGATGGGGGTTCTTCTCCTGTCTGGTTTCCTGGAGGTTGAAGAGTTGCTGAAGATGGTGAAGAGATGGTTGAAACGGATTCTGTGTCTCCCCCTCTACCCGGTTTTGTCTCCTCTATTTTATTCTCCTTTTCTTTTCCCCTTCTGCTTTCTTTCTCTGGCTACTTATAGCCAGAGAAAGCCATGCCGTTACCCAGATAATAAAGTGACTGTTATTGCAGGAGTAATGGCGATGCATCGTTGGACATTCGTTTCTTCTGGTTTAGTGAACGGAAGAAGATGATGGGTTCTCTTAGAAACGACGCTGTTCAATTGTTAATGGCCATTTTCGTTTTCATCCTTGAAGTTTTGAACTTTTCGTAAGCAAGCCCCTCGATAAACTTTAATTGGACCCCTGTATTTCAGCGTTTTTTACAAAACAGTCCTTGGCCTCTAACCTGTTGTAATTTTGCCCTCCAATTAACCCAGAATTTGGTAATTCTTCAATTAAGTCCCTGATTTCATTAATTAAATTAATTCCAAGCCAATTAAGTCCGAAAACTTTTCAATTCTCCAATTAAACCCTTGATTGGATTAATTAAATTAATTTTCAAGCTTAATTAAGTCTCTAAACTTATAAATTCTCCAATTAAACCTTAATTGGATTAATTAAATTAATTTCAAGCTTAATTAAGTCTCAAAACTTATCAATTCTTCCATTAAGCCCTTGATTGGATTAATTCCAAAGTTTGATTAAACCCCAAAACTTCCAACCATAATGCCCTTAACCCAAATTTTAATTCATTCTTCAATTATTTCATTTTACTTTTTTTTCATCATTATTATTTTTTTATCATCATTTTTTTATCCTTTTCAGTAAATAAAATAATAATAATAAAAATAAGAATGGTCAAAAATTGGGTTATGACAGTTGTCCCCTTTTTATAATATTTACAATGCAAAGATATTGGAAATTTTCATTTTCTTTTAGCTTTGTGTAGTAAATTTATAAAGAAAAGTAGATAAATGAAGAACCTTTTTTTTTAGTCTTGATGTAACGGTTCGGAATTGTACGACTCGATTAATGTAACAAAATTCCAACATATCCTTTTTATTTGGGGGTAATTTTTTTATTTTTTTCCAAAAATTCAGTAGAGTTTCATTTGCATTTAGGACATCCCAAGTTATGGACTACTATCATTTACTCAATCAATCCACCATCACAAGGTCCCATAATTCCAGACCTTATATCAAACCTCATAATTCCTCACAATATATACATTATACGAGTAAGATAAATATGAACATGGTCCAAACATCATATCATAAAATTTGAAAGAAAATAAATACTAACATGCAAGGAAAATAATTACATCATAATAAGTGTCCCTAAATGTTTCAAAGGGTTAATTAAAAAATAACTAAAATACTAAATGCTAAGCTGAACTTTTATAATTACATCAAGGTTTACACAAAAATATACTACATATCACGTAAATTCCCTTTTGCTTAAGTTAAATATTTACATAAGCATCATAAAGTAGAGTCCTAAACTAATGATCTTCCTGGATGTTTGATGGACCTGTACATAAATAAACATAACATTATGTTGATAAAGAATATATGTATGCTCATGTAATGAATACGAATGAAGTATTAACTTTCCATCGAATCCATGAGAATTCTAATAAGAAGCTATCTTTTACTTGTAACTCTTTTAAACCCAATTAACACTCATTTGCATATTCTTAGATAAATAATCTTATTTACTTGCATACATTGGGTGACTTTGCCATTAGCCGAAGCTAATCTTATAACTCACATCCCGCCAATCCAATCACGGATGCCATTAGCCGAAGCTAATCTTGTAACTCACATCCCGGCAATCCTATCACGGATGCCATTAGCCGAAGCTAATCTTGTAATTCACGCTAGATTTCATTTATATTGAACACGACATTTATTGTAATTGCATGCACCAGACAAATTTTAAATTATATAAGTGCAAATAGGAGGAAATTCACGCACCTGCTTCGCCTGTCTCGCGACCTCCCCTAACAGAAGATCCAATCCTGGTTGCTCCTCCTGAATCACAAGGAAGTTTTCTTTTTGTTATGATTCCTTCAAGCCGATATTATAGAGAATTCATATTCATCCATCACTCATATGTTACTTTCTATGCATGTTCATTTCCTCATAATAACATACATACATATTTCATATATATTTTCAGAGTTAGTATCTCAATGTATAGGCGTTCATATGACTCAATTCTTAATTTCTTCATCTTTCAATTTTTTTTTTTATTTTTTTTATCTCTATTATTTTTATTATTATTTATTTTATCTGGGATACTTTATGAAATTATATTTTTTTTCAATTTCATTCTCATTCAACTTTTTAATTTGTAAGATTTGTTCATCATTATTTAATAAACTTGAAAAAAATAAAACATTAATAAGTTATTTTCCAGCTCATTTTCCATAACATAACCAAACACTGGAAATTGTTTTCCAATTTATTTTTTATTACACTATCAAACATCAGAAAATACTTTCCCGAAATTTACTTTCCCCGGAATTCACTTTTCAAATGGAAACTACTTTCCAGCAAACAAACAGGGCCTAAAAGTAGTAATTTTGGATGCACTCAAGTATTTTAATCACAACTTTCCACTCACATGTCGGATTAATGTGATTCTTGACGTGTTATCTTGTTTGAGAACGTTGTGTTTTTAAAAATTTTGATTTGTTTTAAATAATTTTTTTTATTTTAAAATTATTTTAATGTAATAATATTAAAAATAATTTTTTTTAAAAAAATATTTTAATATATTTTTAAATAAAAAATATTTTAAACCATCCAATTATGCTTCCAGGCTTAAAAAATAGTCTCCGACGAGGATTTCAAAAAAAAGAAGAACTAAAGCATGTACGTGGCTGCCAAAGAAGTCCTAAAATTTAGGGATTAATTGAGTAATTAATTACCTTTACCTTACAGAGGATTTTCTTTTCTTTTCTTTTATTTTTAGTAACAGCTAATTTAATCAAACCCCAATAGCCTGATTCTTGGATGACAGAAGCTTGAGACATGGCACATGCTACAAGGAAAATCATGATTGTGTTGAAAACCTTTTAAGATTGGACTGTCGCATTCTAACAATAATGTTTGGACCGTTTAAGATTGGACTGTCGCATTCGAACTTCACTTCAACTTTATTTTATATTTATAATAAATAAAAAGCATGATTGTGTTGAAAAGAATTGCTATCCAACTGGTGTGCAGATTGGATAGCAAATCAAGCTATGTTGAAGTTTTCTACTGCAGTGAAGCTCCCTCTGGTTGCTTGAAGCTAATGCCTGATTGTTGTGTTAATGGGGTTTTGATAAGTGTATACAAGTCTATTTTATTATTAGTTTGTTTTTGTGTTTTAAAAGTATTTTAAAAAAATTAATTTTTTATTTTAAATTTAATTAATTTATTTGTATTTTTAAATCGTTTTGATGTGTTAATGTTAAAAATAATAATAAAATATTATTTTGATGCATTGCTATAAACAAAATATTTTGAAAATAATAATGTTTTTTTAAATATTATCTTTTAAAATATTTTTATTTTAAAAAAGTTTCACATAGTTGTAGATAAAAAAAAAATGTTTTAATTTAGCAACGATAGAGCATCCACAAGGAAGATATTATACGGTTATTAATTTTCATTAAAAGAATAGCTAAGAGACTTGGGAGAACTACTATTTATTCACACTTATTTTATTGTAAATTATAATAAGTAATTCAATGTGTTTTTTTTTTGTTTATTTCATTTGTGGTCTGATTTAAAATTCAACTTTGTAATTTATTTATTTTTATTATATTTTTTTATAAGATTAATGTAATTTACAGGTTTATTATAATAACTCAAGTATATTAATTTACTGGTTTAATATTTTAAAAAAATTAATCCAGCACGGAAAAACACTAGCCACCAAAACTAGCACTAGGTTTTGTTCATTAAAAGTAAGGATGGAGTCTTTGACTCCGTGTGCCTCTAATCAGCAACAGATTGGTAACGGCAACGATTGAAAACCTTTAATTTGTCTCCTAATTTTTTCCCTATTAGTAATTGTTACGTAATCAGATTCGCTTCATGTTCAATAATTGTTTTTTATTTTTTAAAATTTATTTATTTTATTTTTAATATCAATATATTTAAATTATAAAAAAACATTAAAAAATATATTTATCT
This sequence comes from Populus alba, assembly GCF_005239225.2. Classification (NCBI taxonomy): domain Eukaryota; kingdom Viridiplantae; phylum Streptophyta; class Magnoliopsida; order Malpighiales; family Salicaceae; genus Populus; species Populus alba. The sequence continues at coordinate 5,744,231 of NC_133302.1, forward strand.
TTTTAAAAAAACAACTAAAAACAAAAGCAATCACCTGCTCTTAATTAATCACATATTTAATATTTAAAAACATTGTTAAAGCACACGTTTTTCAAAAAAATTGAATTTTTTTCTTTTTAATTTTTTTTTTATGAATGATGAAAATAATCCTTTAAATCAACAAGGATATTTTTATTAATTAATATTAAAATTACTTGCATGATGCTTTTGGATTAAAGATGCTCAATGGTTGGATTTGGGTCGGTTTGAAATTGTATTGCCATTTCCATATTTCAAAGAAAAATCGAAGCCTAACATGAATTCATAGAAAGAGCGTTTATTAATATGAAATATTTCTTTTTATATTGTGTTCTTACAATTACATAAATAACATTTTTCATTTATTTATTTATTTCATTATCTTTTTAAGACTATTGAATTGTCATATATTTTTTTTTAAATCGATAGATAAATAATTATAATTTGAAGTTTGATTAATATTATATTTTCATCCTATTGAGTTTCTCCAAGATAAAAATCCAAAAAATACAACAAAAAAAAACACTATATTGATTTATCATTGAAGTAACCTAATAAAATAATAGATCTATTCATTAGTACAAATCATCTTATATCATTAACTAGCAATAAATTATTCTTTTAAAATATATATACAAGAAAAACAAAAGAGAGAGGACAATTTAAAAAAAGAATGATAATCGAATTACATGACTTGGAATTTTGAAATTTTTATAAGGATATATTTAGAATAAAATTCCATACCTCTATCTATTTTCCTCGTACAAAAATTCATCCTATTTTTCTATATTCTTCAGGATTTTTTAATCTGTATTTTTAAGTTTTTTCTGACTTTATAGACAACATAAAAAAAAAAACTAAAAGGATTGGTTAATGAATTCCTCAAGATTTTTTAATTTGTATTTTAAAGTTTTTTCTGTCTTTATGAACAATATAAAATGGTTTTTTTCTATCAATTTTTTTTAAAAATATATATATATCAAAATGAAGTTTTTTACTAGTGACCGGTGGTTTTGTCTGAGTAAAAGGGATGGATGCTTAAGTTATGAGTTCAAGGAAGAGAGACAAAAAGTGGAAGGGACAATTGCGTCGATTGTTCTCTTGATCTGAGCTTATTCTGTATCATTTGTTGGTTGCATTATACCTTCACCTCCTCTTCATCTCTTATTGTTAATAAAAATGTAAGAATTTAGGAACATTTTCACAATGAAGATTAATTCATCTCTATAGCAGAATACAGGAAATAGAAAATTAAATCAATAAAAGTAAGGTATTTCATCGCCAATGAATTCATCTCTTCGAACATTCTTGAATTCCGGTCAATTCAAATCACAACAAACATCGTAAACATGTCAGAAGTATTCCTCTACCACAGCATTGAGAGATCAAATGAGGACTGAACATATATTTTCTGTTGGATGGGTTTTGGTTTCTAAACCTGAAACTGTCATCAAAAGCATTAGCTAGGAAAGTTAGGATGAACTTTTCTTGTCATTATATCACTTTTTTCTGCTAAGATAATGCTCTCTATATTCTCTGCTACTATTGTTTGTAACCTTGTAAAACTTTTGGGCGAAAAATTATAAATTGACTAGTTTCATGTAAAACAAAAAGAAAAATTAATAATTCTCGATCGGGTTATCAAAAAATTCTAAAAATTTGCGTGGAGCCTTCTAATATAATGCCTTAGCTTGGGTTAAAATTTTAGAATTTTTAGAGGAATTCAGAAAATTTGACAAAAAATCACAATTTGACTAGTCTTATGTTATTGAGCGTAATTTTAAATCCGACCATCAGATTGAGCTAAAATTTTATGAGAAATCTTAAAATATATTGAATAAATCTAGTTAAAATTTTAGGATGAACGGAGCTCGGTAGTGCTAGCAAAGAATAAGGACCATCAAATGAAAGCAAAAAGACTCATTAAGGGTAAAATAGTAATTTTCCATTACAAATAAAACAAGGCAGCCCTTTTATGTTATGAATTGCTGACTGGGAAGTAATAAATGTGGAAAAAAAATAAAATAAGAGAAGAACGTGAGAAATCAAGAGAAAAACAATAAAAAGTGAGAGAGAGCTTTGAAACTTGTAAGATTGAAAGACTTGGAACATTAAATTAAGGAAGAATCAGGTAAAGGAAGATATAAGAAAGGTGAGGAGGGAGCCATACTAGGAGGAGAAGAAAAGTTAGGACAACTTAGATTGGTAAGCATGAAAAATTTAGATTCTTACTTGAATGAAGTGTTTTTGGGTTTATTTGAGTAAGTTATCAAACAATGACAATTAAATTTGATTTAATTTCTTATATTCTTGATTTTTGTTAAATTAGGGTTCTTATGAAAATTTGAGGGTTTTGAGAAAAGTAGTAAACATGATGGAATTGAAGTAGAATAGTATAGAAATAGTGAATGTAAGTAGCAATTAAGAAAGAAATTGAATAATTTTGAAGAAAAGAACTTGTAATTAAGGATGAGGAAATATAGGGATGAGGTTTTGATTGTTTTATGTTTGAGAAATGATGTTCTTTATCTTATTTGAAGTATTCAAAATATAAACAAGTGAAGAAACATCATGAGAATGAGAAAAGAATGAACAAATAAATGGTGGAATAGTTCATGGGAGAATTCTTTAAGCGAATTAAAAGAAGAAAATTGATTAAAACTATATGTTGAAAATGAAGTGATAAATGAAAGAAAATTTTGATGTAAACCCCAATTAAATAAAAAAAAATATTACGTGCTTCAAATTTAAGCACGTAGGAGAAATAATAATGGATTAATAATGTAGTACAATTTGATTTATTAATGAGTTGTTTCGGGAGCAGGGCATCAAGCAGGAGAAGCTGAGCCATCACGAGTAGATGGTAGATGATTTATCCCTTTCTTTAAAATTCAAAGTTTCATTATTAGTTATGAGTTGTTTACGACATGTTGATATGGAAGAAGTAGAAGAAACTGCTGGTATATAATGGGGATGTCGGGTGGATGGTTGGTATGGAATTACCGATTGATTAGTATGAATTACCGATTAGTATGGAATTACCGGTTGGTTGGTATATAATTTCCGGTTAGTATAAAATTACCGGTTGGTATAGAATTACCGGTTGGTTGGTATGAATTACAGGTTGGTATAAAATTACCGGTTGGTTAGCATGAATTACTGGTTAGTAAAGAATTACCTGTTAGTATGGAATTACCGATTTGTATGGTGTTACCGGTTAGATTGACTATTGATAGAAAATAGCTGGATGTTGGGTAATTCGTATGAAATTACCGGCTATATTGGCTATTATAGAGAATAGCCGGATGTTGGGTAATTCCTATGGAATTACAGGTTTGATTGTTGGCTATTTAAGAGGGTTAGCCGGGTTTGAGATAAAATTATGAATTACCAAATTAAAAATTAAGCAATGAGTGTTGGTTACATAGGTCTTATAAGTACATGATTAATAAATTATGAAGGGGTTATTAATGTTGATATATTTTGAAGACTTGTGAATATAATAACTTTTTTTTTTAATATGTTATCTTCTTTATTTTTTATTAATGTTATGTATACAAATTGTTCACAAGGTGATGCGAAGCGTTATATATAGACTTTGTGTTTTAATCTGTTTATTTTGTGGGATGTAATATATTTGTTTTATATGTAATTTGTATTATACGTAGATTGTAATATATGCATCATGAAAATGTTTGCTTTTGGTACTTATAAATTAAAAAGTATGAGTAAGGAACTAATATTATTAAACTACTCGAAAAGAATATTTAGTAATTATAATCATGCATGTTTAAAAGATGGATGCATGTTAATGTAATAATTAGTTTAATATGAATCTTTGAGTTTATAATTGTTTTTAATTAATGTTTTATTTGTTGATGATGTAAGGTTGAGAAAATACAATGAAGTATAGTTATGTTGAATATTGTATGATGAGATGGGATATGATTCAGGATGGTTGGATCAAAGTGGAAGATTTGAGTATTGTGATTGAATAAAGACTAGTCGATAACTTGGTAACATCAGAAAACAAAGGAAATTGTGCCGAAATTTCAAAAAAAAGAGAAAAAAATCCCATAATCTTAAACATATTATTCAATATTTGATATTAGTAAAGAAATGTTTGAGATTTAATGACATAATAATTTGAGGGTGTTACAAATCTTCTTGCCTCTGTATCTTTTCCAACCCGTTTGAGGGATGCTTGTTGAATAGAGTTGACCTAGGAATCCAAAAGTTATTGGTGATAAAGAATCTGGATCCTTTTTTAAGAAAAAATGAGTTCAACTGTTACATTTTGCTTACATTATCTAGTTGCACTAAATCAAGAAGTTTACTAGAATTACTATTTTGTAAATTTGCTTTCTTAGTGCTGAGCATTTTAAACAACCATGTGACCAGAGAGATTTGATTCTCATATAATTATTGGCAGATTATTTGTGAGCAAGAAGTATTATTGAATAGAAATGCTTTCATTCTTTATTTTCAGCTTGAAAGTGAATTAAACATATATTACCCAAGTTTTCTTCTTCATTTTATTTAATTTAAGAAGAATTTCGTGGTTGTTTTTTTTACTTTATTAAGTTTTTTCATGATAATTTATTATCAGATAATTTTAGCAGGAGTCATTACATATGTATGCAGGTCAGAAGTCATTCCCATCAATAAGATGGAGTAGTATGAACAATTTATTTATTTATTTTTGGTTTCTGCTAACGATTTATTGCATGATTAATATCGATTTATTTCCACTTTCTAGTATACCATAGTAGCCTAGGTGTGTGTTTTCCGGAATGGTTATGAGCATTTTTCCAGTCTGCTGGGGGTGATGTTGGTGGCCTTGGGCTAGGAGCATGGTTATTTTTAATCTTGGGCTTTTGGCGAGGCTTCACGCTGCTACCTTTTTAGTTCATGAATTTGAGATTAAAAAAATCACCAAAAAGCTTGGAAAAAGATAAAAAGTTATTGGTTTATAATTTTTCAACAACAAAAAAACACCATCTTTGTATTAATGGAAAAATCATGTGCAGAATGGATAGCAAATCATAAAGATGTATTTTGAATTGTGATAGCGGTTATAGTTTAAAGTGTTTTTTTACTTAGAAATATATCAAAATAATATTTTTTTAATTTTTTATTGATATAACACATCAAAATGATCTGAAAACATAATAATAATAATTTTTAATAAAAAAATTAAAATTTATAAATACATAATTTACACAGCTTTTACCAAACACAATTTTTATAATAGATGTTGAAGTTTCCTGCTGCACTGAAGCTCCCTCTTATTGTTTGAAGCAAATGCTTGATTGCGTTCGTGGGGTTTCTACCCCCAGAATATGAAGTTATTTTCTAATTAAGGCTTTCTGTGATATAAAACAATTTGAGTCCATATTTGAAGGAATAGCATCCACGAGGAAGTCCAAATTAAATGCGTAGGCCTCCTGTTTCTTCAATCTATTTGTACAATATAACATCAATCTTTTGACGTTCATTAAATTTTTCTCTACAGTCAATCTTTTTCCTTGACAAGCACAGGCAATATTATTGATTCAACTTTCCAAAATGTATTCTTTAGCCACCACAAAGCTTCACACACACACACACACACGAGTGTGAAAGTTCATACACTTCAAAGTAAAGTTAAAGATAAGAGCATATATAATTGTTAAACCCCGTACGATTTGTTTTGAAAAAACTCAAAATCTAAAATTTAACTTGGATTGGGTTTGTAATTAAACCATTATTGATTTGGTAAAATTTGTTCAATCCAATCAAACCTAGTTTATATCTGATTAGATTAATTAAAAAAATAAAATGATATTATTTTAATAAAAAAATTAATTTGAATTAACTTAATAAATGACTTATAATATTAAAACAGTATCTTAAACCAACAAATTTAATCAGACTTAAAAATGTTATAATGTTACTCTCCAATAATTTAGTAAGGATTTGGAGGATATATATTCAAAAAACAAATTTTATCATAAATTTAAGTTATTTAAAAAATTTGAGTCAATTAAGACATTGTTTAGTAAGGTGGTGGACCGTAACAAAAACATTATTTTTGATATTTTTATTCGCAAAATACAAAGTATAATTATACTGCACCATATTGCCAAACAGACACAAATTTTGAATTTTATTTTTATTTTTAACTTTTTGAAAATTGGAAAAGCAAGTATACCATCATGGACTAAGATAATATTTGATATTGTAATAATGAATCTTTTTCAAAAAAATATTTTTTATTTGAAAATACATTAAAATAATATTTTTTAAAAAATTTATATTTGACATTAGTATATCAAAATGATGCAAAAATACTAAAAAAATAATAATTTGAAGCCAAACAAATAATAATAATATTTTCACCTTGAATTGTATCTCTTCATCTTTAAAATTGTATCTAAAAAAATAACTAATAAAGTGTAATTAATTAACCAATCCAATGCTGGAATTATTATTTACCCTGGAATTATTAGAAGTCAATTCACCAACAACTTAAAAATTCAACCTCTTTGATAAAAATCCTTTTTATATATAAAAAAGTTGAATTTTCCATGAATGATTGGTGAGAGAATTTTTGTTGATTTCATATAATAATAATAGTTTTTTTTTTTTATAAAAATGATACCTATAAAAAATAATCTCAAGCGTACAAGATAAAATATAACCACCCCATTCATGTGTTAGGTTGGAATCCTTAAACTGTTTTTGCCACAGTTCTTCGACTAGGTTCAGGAATTCATTTTATAAAAACCTATAGATTTTGTATCGAATCGTGGGTATATAATAAAAATTCCTTTTTTATGTTAAGATTTAATAGTTTAGTACGTTACCGTTATACTAAATATTCAACTATAAAAAACTTAACTATGTTTTATTAAATTAATATTTTATTTGATTCAATTAAGAATTTAATACAAGAAAGATTTTAAGTCTAGATTTTGACTTGTTTATATATTTTTTAAATTGATTTTTTTTTAAAAAAAATTCATTAATATATATCTTTCCTTCCGGTAAAAAAAAAAACATATTTCATTGTTCTTTTTAGAAGATATTTCGAATCATTTGCTGGATCTATTTTCTGTTTTTAATTTCAGATTTTGAAATGACCCGTCAGAAAACAATTCCAACCAATTATTTGCAATGGAATTTGGACATGCTGCATTTCTTACCCAGGTGGAGCAAGAATCTAGGTGGCTTGTTTCTGGCTTTTGCTTCTCTCGGTATGATTTTGTTGGGCTAGTTTACAGGCCTTTTAGTGTGTTTGGTATTGCGATAGTTATAGTGGTTATGGTTTAAAAAAAGTTGTTTTATAAAAAATACTTTTAGTTAATATTGATTTGAAAAAATAAGTGTTTAATTAAAATTATAGTTGAAATTGAGGTTGAAGAAAAAGTAGTTTAATGTGTTTGGTTAAGAGCGTGTTTGGCAATGTAGTAGCGGTTGCTTTTCAAATAACTTTTCATACCGAAATGCATGCCAATGATTTTTTTTTATTTTTTAAAAATTATTTTTGACATCAGCACATCAAAACGATCCAAAAAGTACAAACCGTATTAAATTTTAGTAAAAAAAAACCTTTTGAATTTTTTGGGAATGCGGTTTCAATCGCGTTCCCAAACGCTACCTAAGAATGCTTTTGAAATTGAGGTTATAAAATAATTTTAAAAAATATATATTAATATTGATGATTTTTAATTTAAATATTGTGGATTTAACTATTGCTATTATATCATAAAATAAATTATATTTTATATAAAATATTTTTTATTATTCCATGAAACCATCTACAATTCCATTATGTACGAAATACATCCGACAAGAACTATATTTTTCATAATTTTTTGAGTATGTAATAAAATTAGATAAAATATTATCAGGTATAAAATTGATATTACAATGCGGGTGAATTTAATTCACTCTATATTACTTTTTCGAAAAAAAAATATTGTTCACGTAACATTGCAGCAAGTGAATTTAATTAACTCTAAATTAGTGTTTTTTTTTTAAATGTTAACACACTAAAAAAAAAAGTTCATGTAGTACAATTCACCTGTGAACAGTGCAAATAAATTACTCTATTCATTTTTTTTAAGTGAATAGTTAATTCCCTTACATTATTCACATAAATAGTATATCAATATACACTGTTTACTGTTCACTGTTCATTTCCAAAACCACAAAAACATCCAAAGATACACTTAAAGTAGTAGTAATGTTCTTTTTTCTTGGAAACAACCTCCACACACTTTAGTATTTTAATCATAACTTTCCACTCACATGTCGAATTACTGTGATTCTTGACGTGTTGGAAAGGTATCTTGAAGGGCTACAAATTAGTCTATGATGAGGATTTCAAAAAAGGAACTCTTAAAGTCTAAAATTTAGGCAATTTGTTTTTGACACAACGGGGATCATGGAGACTGATGAAAAAAGAGGTTGAAAATGGGGCTGCCTCCTTTGAAAAGAGGGGTATTTGGCATAAAGAAGACGTGTGAGAATTGCACCAGAGAAAGAAAAAGGAAGATGGAGACACGCAAGGAAAGGAATGGCCATGAATACAGTGATGGGTACCCAAATTTGTCTTTAATTTCTTTTTATCCCAATTAGTAATTGCTACGTAATTAGATTTGGAGCCTCACTCTCATTTGCACACTTAGCATTGTCAGAACTGGTATATCCTTAGAGTTACAACGTATTTTTTAAATATTTTGATTTTTTAATATTTTTAAATTATTTAATTTGATGTGTTGATAAAAAAATAAAATTTAAACAAATTATTTTAATGTATTTTTAAATAAAAAATATTTTTTTAAAAAAATTTACAGCATGCAGAAATATGCTATTCCTTTTAGAAAATTTCATGTGTTTACATTTTCTTGGCAGCTTCTTCGAAGTTTCAACATTGAGGTAGGTTCACACGTTAACTTTAAATATCTTATAATATATCAAACAATACGTTAATTAATTATTATTGAGGCGACCTTACTAATAAATAATATTATGTATAAGAGATAGCGACTGTAACATTCTCTTCCACATCTCATCTCATTACAACAATTCCCTATTTTCCTTTCCCCATCTCATGATCAGTGCGAACCAGATTTATGTATGCTGCAACTTTATTATTTTTCTCTTCCTTTTCTTTTGGCTGATCACTGCTCAAGCAAACCAGCTAGCACTTGAAGAACATCTTGAATCCAGGTAAATTATTTGTCATTCATCTTGTCTGAATCTTTAAAGTAATCCATGATAAATAGATAGATCTTTTTCTCAGATTTTATAATCCATGCCCTGTGGTGTTCATACTGTTTAAATTAACCCTAAACGTTGAATTCATTGTTTTCGTCTTTTCAAGATTCTTTGCTGTTTTTAACTCCTTATTTTGGATTCACCCTTTTCTTTTCCAATTAATGGGACTGCCATTTATTTTTATTCAATATTTTTCCACTTTTTTTTCTTACAATGATTCAATGAACTAACTTGATCAGTAATTACCTTTCATTACCTACATCTTTTTGAACAAAACATTATCAGATTTTTTTTGTGTGTTTTATGATGTGTAACTAATTAAGGGTTAAAATAGAGGGAATTAATTTTTGTAATTAACAAAAATAATCTTGCATTTGTTTTGCTCCCCAAATTATGAATAAATAGGAGTTGAAAGAGGTTTTTGTTCACCCCGTCAAAACAATCAGCTCTTCTACCTTCCTTCCCCTGCATCTTTCTATCTATCATTCTAGAGTTTTAGGATCTCGTGTCATAAAAAGAATTTGAGTATGATAATTTATCTTAAAAGACAAAGGATTAAATCATTAACAACAACATTTATATTTCATATTTTTCATCCGAATTTCTTTAACAAACTAGAAAGTCATATATATGTTCTTTTCTGATCTGTGCTTTCTGTTCTTTTTAAACCTCTGTACGTACTTATCATCTTATACTTGTGGTCAGATGGAAGGGTTCCTACCATCTTCTATGGAGGATGATGTCAACTTTACATCGAATCAGTTCGATTTTCAATCACTACTGTCGGAGCTTGAGCTTCTCTCGTACGTCATTTTTAAGCATATTTTATCAGAAGATGATTGCTTGCAATTTAGTTATTCTTCGGTTTATCCTATTATTGACAAAAAAAAATATAATGTCGTCACTGTCCATGGAAGCAGGCCGCCACCGGAGGTTCCAGTCAACCAAAGCTCCATATCATGCAATGATCAAGGTGGACAGAACAATGTGATCAACGATAGTATTCAACAAACAACTCCGTTTCCAACTTCATTTCCTGAAACCATGGTGAGTACTCCAATTTGCTACAATGTCCATTGAATTAGCAAGTGTTTGTATTATACAAAAAGTTTTATGTTTAGTGTATCGATCTCGAGCATCTTCAAATTGTGTACTGTTAAACAAACAGACAACAATTGGGAGATTTAGACATTTTTTATGATATTTTTTTATCATTAAGTTTTATATAAAATTGGCCTCAAACTCCATCAAGGCATCATAATTCCTTTATTCATCAACCTCAGCCGGGACATGGCTATATGACACCGAACGCACCACTTCACAACATGGTGGCTTCAATCAACCGAAATTATCTAAATATGGACTTTAGAATAGTTCTTGATTTCTTGACGGTAGAAATAACAGGACTATTATTAAAATAAAAATAATAAATAAATATGCTCAGACTCTTACCATGTACCAATAGAGAAAACAAGGTAGATGTCTCTCTGGTTTTTTTTTATAAAGCATTTTTGTTTTTAATTTTATTTGATAATTTATTTCAATAAACTTGTTATGGAGCTCTTGTGGTCTAAGAAGAAAAAACAATTCAATGTAGAGTTGATGTTTGACTTAACAAGATTTTGTTCAATTTAATTGATTAAAAATAAGTGAAATTTTGACCGTCAAATTTGATATTAAAATTTTGAAGATAAATATTCGAGACTGAATTTGATATTAAAACTAAAAATAAGTAGAAAGTTTTTACAAAGGTAAATGTTATGAAAAGAAATTGCTATCCAACTGGTGTGCAGATTGGATAGCAAATCAAGCTATGTTGAAGTTTTCTACTGTAGTGAAGCTCCCTCTGGTTGCTTGAAGCTAATGCCTGATTGTTGCGTTCCTGGGATTTTGATAAGTGTATAAAAATCTATTTTATTATTAGTTTGTTTTTGTATTTTAAAAGTATTTTTAAAAAATTAATTTTTTATTTTAAATTTATTCTAACTCTTTTGTTTTATCATTCTCAAAGTCCAAACAACAACGGTACTGTGCTTATGCCCGCAATCTAAACATAATTTGTTTTTGTAGAGTTATGTTTATTAAAAAATCTGATTATTTTAAAAAAATATTAAATTAATATTTTTAATATATTAATATTAAAAATAAAAAAATATTTTGATTACTAAGAATAAATAGGAAGCTTACAAATAGTTAAGAAACGTATTTCAAAGTTTAGTTTACCAGTTGACTCACATATTAACTGAATAACCTGAGTAAAAAACAAAACCACATCATATTATGATGGTATTACGTTTTTTTTAATATTATCTTTTTAAATATTTTTATTTTAAAAAAGTTTCACATAGTTGTAGATAAAAAAAAAAAAAAGATGTTTTAATTTAGCAACGATAGAGCATCCACAAGAAAGATATTATACGGTTATTAATTTTTATTAAAAGAAAAGCTAAGAGACGTGGGAGAATCACTATATATCCACACCTATTTCATTGTAAATTACAATAGTACGTAATTCAAGGTGTTTTGCCTTTTTTGTTTTGTTTTTTTAAATTTGTTTTTTTTTATTTTATAATAGGCTGGTTATAATTCAGCTTTAATTTATTTATTTTTATTCTATTTTTTTTATAAAATTAACGTGATTTATAATTTTGTTAAAATAATTCAAATTATACTAGTTTTCAAGTTTAGTGGGATATTTTTTTTGTTTATTAATTAAAAAAAACACTAAAAGGTATAAGAGAATCATTATTCACCCACTCATTTCAGGACTACAATAGTAAATCATAGTGTTTTGCCTTTTCTATTTTTTTTTCTTTTCTTTTCTTTTTTTTATCATTTTAATTTTTTTTTGTCTATTTCATATTTGGGCCGAATTAGCAAATATATATATATATATATATATATATATATATATATATATATATATGTTATGATATTATTAAATAAAGATAATTTAAAACTTATAAAAAATTACTAAACCCAATAGAATCCATGACCCAGGTCGCGAGGGACCAGGATCGATCAAATCTGTTATTGTTTCAATATTTTTTTTTTAAAAAAGTTGTTGTCTAGAAGTTTTTTTAAAAGCGAAGCCATGTTTTTCTAGTTTTCTAACTTGTATTTGGATATTGATCGATTTAAACTAAGTTAAATCCCATATAATTTAATTAAAAATTTAAATTACATAAAAAGTTAAATTAGAAGATTTTAATATTAACTCCCCTGACTGGCTGACCAGGATTAATAATATCGCCAACAAACTTTCTTCACTCTTAACATTTTATTTTTATATTTTAAAAAAATTAATCCCCTAAAAAAAACTAGGACATATTATCGAGTGTAGGTTTTGTTTATTAAAAGTAAGGATGGAGTCTTTGACTGCATGTAATGGCATCGACTGAAAACCTTTAATCACATATTTAATCTGTTATTGTTAGAGCACATGCTTTTCAAAAACTTTGATTTTTTTTTCTTTTTAAATTATTATTTTTTTATTAAAAATAAATTTTAAAAAATAATAAAAAAAATATTATATTAATTTTTTTAAATAAAAAATATTTTAAAAAGAAAAGTATATTATTGTTTCTCATATTCATGTGTTTACATTTTCTAGGCATCTTCTTCTAAGCTTCATAATTGGGTAGGTAAAGTAGTGTTTTTAACTCCTTATTTTTTATTCACCCTTTTCTTTTCCAATTAATGGGACTGACTGTCATTTTTATTCAGTATTTTTCAGCTTTTTTTTTTCTTACAATGATTCAATGAATTAACTTGATCGGTAATTACCTTTCAATAAACAAAATAAGAATAATTAAAATATCAAATGTGTTCAAGGGATTCCGACTATCTATCAGCTGTTTGTAGAATTTAAGCACTTTTTTCATTAGTCACTTTTATTAAATCATTTAATATTTGCTTTTATTCTTTTAATTTGCTTCAATGTGGAATCGACACTCCAGAGAATGTGTAAACTAAAAAACGGCAACGGTACTGCCAGGATTGTTATGCCCGCAATCAAAATATAATTTGTTTTTTTAAAATCTGTTTATTTTGAAAAAAAAAATATTAAATTAATATTTTTTGATATATTAGTATTAAAAATAATAAAAAAGGCTTTTCTTTTCTTAGATTCACCCTTTTCTTTTCCAATTAATGGGACTGCCATTAAAATATGCTTTTCACCATTTATTTGTTTTTCTTTTATTTTGACTTACGTAACGTGTGTACCCAGTATGTACTAATCATCTTGTACTTTTGGTCAGATGGAAGGGTTCCCACCATCTTTTATGGAGGAGGATGACAACATGACATGGAATCAGCTTCTCTCGGACGTCATTTTTAAGCATCTTTTATCAGAAGATGATTGCTTGCAATTTAGTTATTCTTCAGTTTATCCTAATATATTATTCCATGGAAGCAGGCCGGCACCGGAGGTTCCAGTCAACCAAAGCTCCATATTATGCAATGATCAAGGTGGACAGAACCTTGTGATCAACAATAGTATTCAACAAACAACTCCGTTTCCAACTTCATTTCCTGAAATCTTGGTGAGTACTCATGCTTACTCCAATTTGCTACAATGTCCATTGAATTAGGCATCATTATTCCTTTATTCATCAACCTCAGACGGGACATCGCTATACGACACCGAACGCAACCACATCACAACATGGTGAATTCAATCAATCTGGACCTTCTTCTCCTGCTCCCTGGTATCCAATTTTTCATATTTAGTATTTTCTGAAAAAAAAAAAAAGTTTTTCAATCATTATTTAACTTCTTCTTCTTCCTCTTGTTGTTGTACTTATCAGTGAATTCATTATGTTTGAATATAGGGATCAGCCTAATCCTAATTTATGTGATCCTCAACGTGCCAATCCTTTGAGGTAAGCTAAAATGATATCAAATACTTAGTGGATTAATAGCAAAGAATTATGCATATGTATAAAGAAATTACTAACAAGTGTTGCTAATTCAGGGACCAACAATTGACTAATTATCAGTTACCAATGAGGAATCAAGTGCCTGCGATGCTACCTGGACCTCAACCTCCAATGAATCAAAGGTATTAACCTCGAATATACACTTTTTTAATCATGAAAACAATGAACTTGACCAAAATTGACGAGGATCTTTCAAGTCTTTTTGAGCTCTCTATCTCTCTTTTTTGTGAGAATAACAGTTCTAAGTTTAACTATTTGAATATTATTCAGGCTTCAGTACTCCAATATGACACCGAACGCAACCACTTCTCAACATGGTGGCTTCAATCAACCTGGACCTTCTTTTCCTGCTCCCCGGTATCCAATTTTTTATTTTTAGTATTTTCCGTAACATCATAGCTTGAACATAAACCAAACAAGATAATCATAAGTATGTAATGCTTCATATTGCTTACGAATGGTTTTTGATTCAGGATTCAATTTCCTTCTAATCAAGGACAAATCGATCAAGCTGCTGTAATTCCTGACATAGACAATATGCAACAAGAGAACTTCCTGCGTCGAAACTCTGGCAACTCTACGAGGTACTGATTGACTTCTAGCTGTTGTGTTCTAACACGGTATTAAAACCTTTTTGATAATTAGATACACCATTGATTTTGACTGTTTAAGAGAGACTACCAAATATTGAATGGTTTTATAATAACACCTTTGATTTTTGGTTTTATAATATGATCACTTCATTTTTATACAGGTCACAGATGGATAACGTCCAAGTCCAAGAATTGCAAAATCAAACTGCTAGGTCAAATGCCTCAAATCCTGGCCTTGACACTTCCTTGCAAAGTCAAATTAGGGGTTTAAATACTCAACAAGTAAGAATTCTAACTGAATTATCGTCGTCTTTTTCCAATAAACTGACTGTCAATTTTAATAGCAAAATAAGGGTAATAGCACTGAAGTAGTTTCTCATCCATCCAGATGTGATTTTTATTCTATATTTTGACCCCCCCCTTTGTTTTTTCTATAGGTTGAATCAAATGATCGGTTTTGGAATTATGTTGAAAAGAGGGATGAAATGGTTGGATCATTAATCAAAAAAGTACTGAAGTGTAAGTTTTGTCCACATACATTTGCCATTAAAACAGCCATTACAAGGATCAAATGGCATTTAGCAGGAGAAGAAAGGCGTGGTGTTGCCATTTGTCGTGGGGTGACTAAAGAAGTTCAAGAAGCAGCCTTTCTAGCAATGTGTGGTGGCAACAAAAGACAAAAAATCACAGCAACTGCAGTCAATGTTAATGACTGTGGAATTTCAACTTGTCCACAAGAACAAAACAATGAGATTGAAAATTTGGGAGGAGGCATTGGAAGGGTACAAAGAGAAGTTCAGGTTGTAGAACCGGGAGTAGGGGAAGAGAGGATTTCTTCACAAGCAATAGCAGGAAACGACGAAGTAAGCATGACGGGAATGAGAGCACAAGAAGATAGAGTTTCCGAAGAGGCACTCGAGAGCAGAACGAGGACAGAACCAGTGGGAGTTCAAGGCGTGGAACAAGGTCCCGGAGAAGAGAGAATTCAGTCGCATTTACAAGCAGAAAATGACATGGAAAACACTGGTGAAGGATCTTTTCAGCATGATGCATTTGAGACTATTCCAAGAACAGAGCAAGTGCAGCTTCTGGAGCCTCGAGGAGATTCATCCCAATTTTGTCTTGACATTGGAAGATGTTATGATCAACCTTGTGCTCCATCAGTAAACAATGATGTAAATAGGCATGATGCACTGGACATGGTTAGAGTGAGGACAGAACCAATGGAGGAGGCTGGCGCAGGAGCAAAATCTTCTGAAAGTCTGAAATACAACAAGACTAGAGGAGTTCCATTACCTACTAGCTCCACAAAGCCAGTGGGTCAAGCATTTGAAGAGAAAACGAAGGAGATATGGTCTTTGTTAATGGATGATAAAGTCCCGACCATTGGCATTTATGGCATGGGGGGGATTGGTAAAACGACAATACTCAAACATATCTATAATGAGCTTCTACAAACACCAGATATTTGTCATCATGTTTGGTGGGTGACTGTGTCTCAAGATTTTAGCATTACTAGATTGCAGAATCTCATAGCTAAACATCTTCATCTAGACCTTGCAAACGAAGATGATGATGTGCATAGAGCTGCCAAATTGTCAGAAGAATTAAAGACGAAACAAAAATGGATTCTCATTTTAGATGATTTGTGGAACAATTTTGAGCTTGATGAAGTGGGAATTCCTGTGTTGTTGAAAGGATGCAAGCTGATTATGACAACTAGATCAGAAACGGTTTGTCATCGGATGGCTTGCCACCACAAAATCAAAGTGAAGCTACTTTCGGAGGGAGAAGCTTGGACTTTGTTCATGGAAAAACTTGGACGTGACATAGCACTTTTACCAGAAGTGGAAGGAATTGCAAAAGATATTGCTGGGGAATGTGCTGGTTTGCCATTGGGAATTATTGCAGTGGCAGGAAGCTTGAGGGGAGTGGACGACCCATATGAGTGGAGAAATACATTGAACAAATTGAGAGAATCAGAATTTAGGGACATAGATGAGAAAGTATTCAGGTTATTGAGGTTTAGTTATGATCGGTTAGGTGATTTAGCACTACAACGAAGTCTCTTGTACTGTGCATTATTTGGTGAAGATGATATGATTGCAAGGCAGAAGTTGATAGGTTATTTGATCGATGAAGGAATTATTAAAGGAAAGAGGAGCAGGGGAGATGCATTTGATGAGGGCCACACGATGCTTAATAGACTTGTAAATGTCTGCCTATTGGAAAATGCTAAAATGGAGTACCATGATATTATATGTGTCAAGATGCATGACTTGATTAGGGACATGGCCATCAAAATACTGCAAGACAAATATGAAGTCATGGTTAAAGCAGGTGCGCAATTAAAAGAGTTGCCAGATGCAGAGGAGTGGACGGAGAATCTGACGATGGTTTCACTAATGTGAAACGAGATAGAAGAAATTCCTTCCAGCTATTCACCAAGGTGTCCCTATCTATCAACTCTATTGCTATGTAAAAATCGTATGTTGCGATTTGTTGCGGATTCATTTTTCAAGCAATTGCATGGGCTCAAGGTCCTCGATCTGTCTTGGACAGGTATTCAAAACTTGCCAGACTCTGTTTCTGATTTGGTGAGTCTCACTGCGTTATTGCTCCGTAAGTGTGACAACTTAAGTCATGTTCCATCATTAAAGAAGCTCAGGGCACTGAAGAGGTTGGATCTCTCTCGTACTCGACTCGAAAAGATGCCGCAAGGAATGGAATGCCTAACCAACCTGAGGTATCTTAGAATGAATGGATGTGGTGAAAAGGAGTTTCCTAGTGGGATATTACCAAAACTTTCTCACCTGCAAGTCTTTGTACTAGAAAAGTTTATGTCGCAAGATGATGCGATAACAGTTAAAGGAAAGGAAGTAGGATCCTTGAGAAATTTGGAAACTTTGGAATGCCATTTCGAAGGTTTATCTGACTTCGTGGAGTATCTCAGATCTCGGGATGGGATCCTATCATTAAGCACATGCAAGATTTTAGTAGGAGAGGTGGGTAGACATTTAGGGCAATACATTGAAGATTTTCCAAGTAAAACAGTTGGGTTGGGTAATTTGAGTATCAACGGAGATAGAGATTTTCAGGTCAAGTTCTTAAATGGCATTCAAGGACTGATTTGTCAATGCATCGATGCAAGAAGTTTATGTGATGTTTTGTCATTAGAGAATGCAACTGAACTGGAGCGCATCAGCATTCGGAAATGCCATAACATGGAGAGCTTGGTTTCATCTTCTTGGTTCTGCTCTGCTCCACCACGATTGCCATCATGTAACGGTATGTTTTCTGGTCTTAAAGAATTTTTTTGTTATAGATGTGAAAGTATGAAGAAGCTGTTCCCGCTTGTGTTGCTGCCAAACCTCGTAAACCTGGAAGTGATTGAAGTTCGTGTGTGTCATAAAATGGAGGAGATAATAGGAACAACAGATGAAGAAAGCAGCAGCTCCAATTCCATCACGGAAGTCATTCTCCCAAAGTTAACAACTCTGATATTGTCTTGGTTACCAGAACTGAAAAGCATTTGCAGTGCAAAACTGATTTGCAATTCTCTTAAAAATATTTATGTAATAAATTGTGTGAAGCTGAAGAGGATGCCAATTTGTCTTCCGTTGCTTGAAAATGGCCAGCCATCTCCTCCCCCTTCTCTTAAAGAAATCAACGCATATCCAAAAAAATGGTGGGAGTCGGTAGTGGAGTGGGAGCATCCTAACGCAAAGAATGTCCTTCGTCCCTTTGTAAACTAATATAATATAGTATGCTTACAATTATATAAATAACATTTTTCATTTTTATTATTTCATTAAAGACTACTGAATTGTCATTTTTTTTTTAAACTCGATAGATAAACAATTATAAATTTGAAAGTTTGATTAAATATTATATTTTCATCCTATTGAATTTCTCCAAGACGAAAAATCCAAAAAAATAAAAATAAAATACTATATTGATTTATCATTAAAGTAACCTAATATTATAAAATCATCAGTGAAAGTATTCTTCTACACACATTTTTTAAATGTCTAAGAGAGAGTATGAATATGGCAGTTTTTGGTTTCTAAACCTGAAACTGCCATATTCATAAACACATTTTTTAAATACTAAAATTTAATACTAAAACTAGAAAGTAGCATAGGCGTGATCTTGATTTCGTTCCAGTGGTTTTGATGAGTATGAAATGCTAAAAATGCTAAAATGGAATAAAAATAATAGAAATTAAACAGACAAGTCAAGGCCCAGTTGGAGTCGTGAAATTTCACTAATGAGGATTTCAAAAAAGGAACTGCTAAAGCCTAAAATTTAGGCAATTTGTTTTTGACACAACAGGGATCATAGAGACGTGATGAAATATAAATTTAAAATTTAAAAATATTTTTAAATAGTTAAAAGATTAAATAATTTTTTAACTTAAAACAATTCAACTTCAAATAAAATATCAAAAATATTATGAAATTAAAATATTTTAACACTAATATTTTAAATATAAAGCTATGTCAATGTTATCAAGGCTAATGAGAGCTAAAAACATCTATTTTTTTGCTTAAATTCCTACAAATTATAAACTTAAAAAAAAAAATATGAATGTAAACCATATGTATTAGTGATAAATCAAATTTTAAAAAATTAATATCATAGTTAATGAAAATAATAATGAATAAGAGTTTTTTATACTTTGATGGTTTAATTAATTAATTGAACCAGATTCAATTTGATTCAATAGCTTTTTAAAGACTGGAACATAACATGTGGGAATGAAACCGGAACACTCTGAATGGAATTTAGCCGAAAAATTTGGAAGGGATCGAGATTTGAAATGAGATGAAAAATTATTTTGTTTTATTTTATTTTTTGAATTGGTATGAATCATTGCAAATAAAACGAAAACAAAATTAACAAAAATTTTCATTTTTAATATATTTATAAATAAATAAAAATATTTTAAAAATAACAATAATGACATTTTCTTGCTACGCTCTTCAAAATCACTCTAAAAGTAATAATGTTTTCTAATCAAAAACTTTCCACTCACATGTCAGATTGCTGTAATTCTTGACGTGTTAATTACCTTGTTTGGGAATGCTTGTGTTTTTAAAAAATTTTGATTTTTTTTAAATAAATTTTGTATATTTTTAGATTATTTTAATGTATTGATGTTAAAAATAATTTTTAAAAAATAAAAATATTATTTTTATATATTTTTAAATGGCTGCCAAAAAGTCCTAAAATTTAGGTTTTTTGATGAAAACGTGTGGGACACGGGGACCATGGGGACGTGATGAAAAAGAGGGTTTTAAAAGTGGGGCTGCCCATAAAAAAGACGTGTGGGAATTCCACAAGAGAAAAAAAAAAAACAAGAAAAGAAAAGAAAAGGGATTAATGTAGTTTATGGATTTAATAATGTTTTTTCTGTTAAATGTATTAATTGTTTGATTATATTTAGTTAATTTATTTTATCTGTATTGATTTTTTTTTTACTTTAATATTGATTTAATAAAAAGAACTCCTAAAGCATGTACGTGGCTGCAAAAAAAAAAATCCTAAAATTAACTCAATTGGAAAGGATCATGATACTTACTGCCAAGATTGTTATGCTCGCAATCAAAACGTAATTTGTAATATGTTTGGTTTTATAATATGATCACTTCATTTATATATAGGTCACAGATGGATAACCTCCAAGTCCGAGGATTGCAAAATCAAACTGCTACGCCAAATGCCTCAAATCCTGGCCTTGGCACTTCCCTGCAAAGTCAAAATAGGGGTTTAAATACTCAACAAGTAAGAAGTATAACTGAATTATCGTCGTCTTTTTCCCTCCTATGATTGTGCAATAAACTAACTATCAATTTTAATAGCAAAATAAGGGTAACAACACTGAAGAAGTAGTTTCTCATCCATCTAGATATGGTGTAATTAACTTGCATTAATTTTTTATTCTTTTATTTTGACCTTCCTTTTTTTTTATCTAGGTTGAAATGGTTGGATCAAAGGATCCATTTTGGAATTATATTGAAGATAGAGCTGATGGTAGCATGAAGTGTAAGTTTTGTCCACATACATTTGCCAATAAAACCTCCATTTCAAGGATCAAATGGCATTTATCAGGAGAGGAAGGGCATAATGTTGCCATTTGTCATGGGGTGCCTAAAGAAGTTCAAGAAGCAGCCTGGAAAGCTATGTGTGGTGGCAACAAAAGACGTAAAAGCACAGGAGGAATTGGAATGGTACAAAGAGAAGTTCAGGATGTAGAACCCGGAGCAGGGGAAGAGAGGATTACTTCACATGCAATAGCAGGAAACGACGTAGTAAGCATGACCGGAATGAGAGCACAAGAAGATGGAGTTTCCGAAGGGGCACTCGAGAGCAGACCGAGGACAGAACCAGTGGATCGATCGTTGGAACAAAGCAATGCAGTACTTGGCAATTTGGCAGGGGGTGCTGGAAGGACACAAGTGGGAGTTCAGGGGGTGCTGGAACAAGGTGCCGGGGAAGAGAGAATGAATCGGGTTAGAGTGAGGACAGAACCAGTGGAGGAGGATGTGGAGAATAGTCGAAGATCAGTGCAGATTGGTGCTGGAGCTAGAGGAGTTACATTACCTACTAGCTCTATAAAGCCAGTGGGTCAAGCATTTGAAGAGAATAAGAAGGTGATATGGTCTTTGTTAAAGGATGATGAAGTCCCAACCATTGGCATTTATGGGATGGGGGGAGTTGGTAAAACAACAATACTGCAACATATTTATAATGAGCTTCTACAAAGACCAGATATTTGTGATTATGTTTGGTGGGTGACTGTGTCTCAAGATTTTAGCATTAATAGATTGCAGATTCTTATTGCTAAACATCTTCATCTAGATCTTTCAAGCGAAGATGATGTTCAACTCAGACCTGCCAAATTGTCAGAAGAACTAAGGAAGAAACAAAAATGGATTCTCATTCTAGATGATTTGTGGAACAGTTTTGAGCTACACAAAGTGGGAATTCCTGAGAAGTTGGAAGGATGCAAGCTGATTATGACAACTCGATCAGAAATGATTTGTAATCAGATGGCTTGCCACTGTAAAATCAAAGTGAAGCCACTTTCTAATGGAGAAGCTTGGACTTTGTTCATGGAGAAACTTGGACGTGACATAGCACTTTCGCGAGAAGTGGAAGGGATTGCAAAAGCTATTGCAAAGGAATGTGCTGGTTTGCCGTTGGGAATTATTACAGTAGCAGGAAGCTTGAGGGGAGTCGATGACCTACATGAGTGGAGAAATACATTGAAGAAATTGAAAGAATTACAATTTAGGGACATGGATGAGAATGTATTCGAGTTATTGAGGTTTAGTTATGATCGGTTAGGTGATTTAGCACTAAAGCAATGTCTCTTGTACTGTGCATTATTTCCTGAAGATCATGAGATTGAAAGGGAGGAGTTGATAGGTTATTTGATCGATGAGGGAATACTTAAAGGAATGAGGAGCAGGGGAGATGCATTTGATGAGGGCCACACGATGCTTAATAGACTTGAATATGTCTGCCTATTGGAAAGTGCTAAAATGGATGATGATGATATTAGACGTGTCAAGATGCATGACTTGATTAGGGACATGGCGATCCAAATACTGAAAAATGAATCTCAAGTCATGGTTAAAGCAGGTGCGCAATTAAAAGAGTTGCCAGATGCAGAGGAGTGGACGCAGAATCTCACAAAAGTCTCACTAATGAGAAACAAGATCGAAGAAATTCCTTCCAGCTATTCACCAAGGTGTCCCTATCTATCAACTCTATTTCTACATGATAATATAGGGTTGAGATTTGTTGCGGATTCATTTTTCAAGCAATTGCATGGGCTCCAGGTCCTCGATCTGTCTTGGACAGGTATTGAAAACTTGCCAGACTCTGTCTCTGATTTGGTGAGTCTCACTGTGTTATTGCTCAATCATTGTCGGAAGTTAAGATATGTTCCATCATTAAAGAAGCTCACGGCACTGAAGAGGTTGAATCTCTCTCATACTACTCTTGAAAAGATGCCGCAAGGAATGGAATGCCTAACCAACCTGATGTATCTTAGAATGAATGGATGTGGTGAAAAGGAGTTTCCTAGTGGGATATTACAGGAACTCTTTGACCTGCAAGTCTTTGAGTTTCCTAGTGGGATATTACCGAAACTCTCTCACCTACAAGTCTTTGTACTAGACGAGTTTACGGGGGAATGTTATGCTCCAATAACAGTTAAAGGAAAGGAAGTAGGATCCTTGAGAAATTTGGAAACTTTGGAGTGCCATTTCGAAGGTTTTTCTGACTTCGTGGAGTATCTCAGATCTCGGGATGGGATCCTATCATTAAGCACATGCAAGATTTTAGTAGGAGAGGTGGGTAGATATTCAGAGCAATGCATTGAACGTTTTCCAAGTAAAACAGTTGTGTTGGGTAATTTGAGCATCAACGAAGATAGAGATTTTCAGGTCAAGTTCTTAAATGGCATTCAAGGACTGATTTGTGAATGCATCGATGCAAGAAGTTTATGTGATGTTTTGTCATTAGAGAATGCAACTGAACTAGAGCGCATCACCATTCAGCAATGCGATAATATGGAGAGCTTGGTTTCATCTTCTTGGTTCTGCTCTGCTCCACCACGATTGCCATCATGTAACGGTATGTTTTCTGGTCTTAAAGAGTTTTTTTGTTATGACTGTACAAGGATGAAGAAGCTGTTCCCGCTTGTGTTGCTGCCAAACCTCGTAAACCTGAGAAGGATTGAAGTGATGTTCTGTGAGAAAATGGGGGAGATAATAGGAACAACAGATGAAGAAAGCAGCACCTCCAATTCCATCACGGAAGTCATTCTCCCAAAGTTAAGATTTCTGAAATTGAATGCGTTACCAGAACTGAAAAGCATTTGCAGTGCAAAACTGATTTGCAATTCTATTAAACATATTATTGTAAGGTGGTGTGAGAAGCTGAAGAGGATGCCAATTTGTCTTCCGTTGCTTGAAAATGGCCAGCCATCTCCTCCCCCTTCTCTTAAAAAAATCGTGGCATATCCAAAAGAATGGTGGGAGTCAGTAGTGGAGTGGGAGCATCCTAATGCAAAGGATGTCCTTCGTCGCTTTGTAGAGTTTGAAAGTATATAAAATAGTCTCTGATGATTTTTTTAAAAACAAAGCTAAAGCTTGTACATTTCTTGCTACGCTGTCAAAATCACTATAGTAATGTTTTCTAATCACAACTTTTCACTCACATATTAGATTGTTGTGATTCTTGACGTGTTATTTTGTTTGGGAATAATTATGTTTTTTAAAATTTTTGATTTTTTTTAAAATAAATTTTTTATATTTTTAGATTATTTTAATGTATTGATGTTAAAAATAATATTTTAAAATAAAAATATTATTTTTATATATTTTTAGATGGCTACGAAAGAAGTCCTAAAATTTAGGTTTTTGATGAAAACATGTGGGACATGGGGACCATGGGGACGTGATGAAAAAGTGGGTTTAAAAGTGGGGTTGTCCATAAAGAAGACGTGTGGGAATTCTACCGGAGAAAAAAAAAAAACAAGAAAAACTAAGAACGAGTAAGAAGCTCACAAATAGTTAAGAGACATATTCACACCCATTTCATTGTAAAATTATAATAAGTAATCCAATGTATTTTGTTTTTTTTCTTTTATTTTTTAAAATTTTGTTTTTGTTTATTTCACACTAGATGATTTAAAATTTAACTTTATAATTTATTTATTTTTATTTTATTTTATTTTTTTATAAAGTTAACATGTTTTATACTAGTTTACTGGTTTAATGAAGTAATTTTTTGCTTATTAATTTTTTTTAAAAAAGCTAAACGGTGGGTGAGAACTGCTATTCACCCACACCCATTTTATTATGGATTACAATAATAATTTATAGTGTTTTTGCTTCTCTCTTTTTTTCTTTTCCTTTCCTTTTTTTGGTTATCAATTTTTTTAATTTTTTTTTCTATTTCATATTTGGGTTGGTTTAGAATTTAGTTTCATAATTGGTTTTATTTTTCTTTGTATGATGTTATCGCGGTCTAAATATATATATATATATATATATATATATATATATTATTGGGCTGGTGTTTAATTTTATAATTATCTATTTTTATTATCATATTGTTAAATAAGAAATTTGTTTTTTAAAAAAATATAATCGTACTGGAGTCCATAACCTTGTTAATAAGTTTGATTTGTTAGCCCAAGTTACTTGATTCACAGGTTTGATATGTTTATCCACTAATCGAATATGTTTTTTTATCTTTTAATTGTTTTAATTGATTTTTTTTTCGGTTTTGACCTTCAATATCAAATTGGTTTAGAAATAGACTACATGATTTATTTATTTATTTATTTATTTATTTTATTTTTAATACTAATACATTAAAATTAAAAAAAAAAACATTAAAAAAATCTATTTATCTTTTTTGAAAAAAACAACTAAAAACAAAAGCATCACCTGCTCTTAATTAATCACATTTTTATTATTTTTTTTTTTATTAAAAAAAAATTAAAAATAAAAAACATTTTAAAAAGGAAAGGATGTTATTGTTTCCAATATTCACGTGTTTGCATTTTCTAGGCATCTTCTTCCAAGCTTCATAATTGGGGTGGTCCACACGTTTAACTTCCTAGCAATATTTATACCTATTTGATAATTAGATACACCATTGAATTTTCGTTTTATAAATATGATGACGTCATGTTTATCATGAAATAAGTCAAAACAATTATATTGATTTAATACATATAAAAGTCATAAATATTCCATCTTAAATTAAGCAAACTTGATAGATATAACTTAAGATATGAGGCAAAGAATTAGTAGGGAGTAGTAGAGATAGAAGACCTGATATTTGCCTCATCAACTAGGCAGCGAGTAACAACATACGCCTTTTTAATAACAAAAGCTAAATTAGTAGTCTTTGAGGTTACTTAATTTAAATATTGGTATGTAGCTTTTATTTATTTATTTATTTCTAAATATTGACCTTAAGAAGGATAAATGGGTGCACTGGTTATGTTAATCTGTAATATAAAAGATCTATAGGTATTGTTTGTTATGTCATTTCGATTTTCTTTTTAAAACCAAATTTTAAAATACACACATAAAATTTATTGGTTTAGATAAAAAAGTTTAATTATTTGATAATCTTAAATTTTTAATACTAGGAAGCTCGCCACATATATGTCACAAGCAATTATTTGGTTGAATAATATATATATATATTAGTTGTTAAAGCTGTCTAGTTTGATGATTTATTTTTTAAATTTTAACCTTAATTTAGATTGGATTTGTAATTGAATCATCTAATCAAACCAAACTACTTCATATCTAGCAATGTTTAATAGAAATAAATGAAAAAAAATATTATTTTAATAAAAATAATTAATCTGAATTATCTTAATAAGTAACTCGTAAGTTATTAAATATCTAATACTATATTAAAATAGTATCTTAAACCAAATAAATTAAGCAGACTTAAAAATGTTATAATGTTACTTCCTAATAATTTAGTAAGGATAGAATATATATTCAAAAACAAACTTTGTTAGAAGATTAAGTTATTTCAACAATCAGAGTCAATTGAGGATGAGGTCTGATGCACCTACCAGCGTTGTGTCCTAGGAAGCCCACCAGGCAAATAAATATTTTTTAAAAAATTAAAATTTAATTTTTTTTTTTAATTTTTTAAAATTATTTTTTAGATATTTTTATATTTTTTTAATATGTTAATATCGAAATAAATTTTAAAATATAAAAAAAATATTATTTTAATATATTTTTAAATAAAAAATACTTAAAAAAACAATTGTTATTATAATACCAAATTATTTATAACGGTTCCTGTATAAAACTATATTATAAACAAGAGTTTCCTCATATTAATTAAAGCATTCTGCATTTGACACAACTTTAAAACTATATTTCGATATATTTTTTTTTTAAATCTGAATATTTGAGAATGTGATTGTTTCATTGGTATGCTTTCGTCTTTGCTATCAATCTCACACTTACTAGCATAGTCACAGCTGGTTTGTCTTTACAGTCGCAGTAATTTTTTTTAAAATTTTATTTTTTTATTTTTTTTGAATTATTTGAATATGTTGATATTAAAAAAAATTAAAATAACATTTTAATATATTTTTAAATAAAAAATATTATCAGAAACAACTTCACACATGCAGAAATATGCTGTTCTTTCTCATATTCATGTGTTTACATGTTCATGGCAGCTCCTTCAAAGTTTGAACATTGGGGTGGGTCCACACGTTAACTCTTTTAATTATTATTTAGCTGACCTAACATTCTCTTCCTTGTCACATCTCATCTCACAATAGAATTCCCTTTTTTCCTTTCCACATCCCATGATCAGTACGAACTAGACTTATGTTAACTGCAACTTTATTATTTTTCTAAGCCATAAATTCTTCTCTGATCTGTGATTTCTCTTCCTTTTCTTTTGGCTGATCACTGCTCAAGCAAACCAGCTAGCACTTGAAGAACATCTTGAATCCAGGTAAATTATTTGTACTTCATCTTGTTGGTGTTTTTGTTTTTCTATATGTAACTATATATGGTTTGAATCTTTAAAGAAATCCATGATAAATAAATCGATCTTTTTCTCGGATTTTATAATCCATGCCCTGTGGTGTGGTGTTCATACTAAATTATATAACCGTAAACCTTGAACTCATTGTTTTTATCTTTTCAAAAATTCTTTGCTGTTTTTAACTTTGTTGTTATTCATTTTTAGGTTTCATACAAAAAATAAAAAAATAAAAAAATTTAGAAGGAATAAAAATAATAATAATAACAGGAGTGAGAAAAGAACGCTAGAACGTCCATAAATGCCTAGGAATTGGTTGAGGAGGTTCAGAAATACAAGAATTGAAATTTAATGTTATATTTTCTACTGATAAGAGCCCTATTGACAAAGAAAATTCAAGTTCAGAAAGAAAAGTCCAAAATAAAATGTTTATGGACTCAATTAAATTTTATCCAAGGTTTCATTGAATTTATGGAGGGTTTAATTGTAAGAAAATTGATTTTTTTAAGTCAATTTAGTTTTTTATTGAAAGTAATTAAAGTTATGAAGTCCAATTATAATTTTAAAGAGTTGATTTGGTCAAATCAGGGGTTTAATTGCGTAATTATTGAAGTTTGGTAGTCAATTAGGGATTTAAATAAAACAATCATAAACCAAGGACCAAACCGGAAACGACGCTGCAATCAAGGGATCCAATTACAATTCATCCGGGGGGCTGGATTACAAATTTGTCAAAACAACCAGGGACCGAATCCAAAATATTCATTTGAATTGTGAAACGGCGCCGTTTCCTTCGACACTGTTCATCACCCTCTTCAAAGCAGCCGTTTCAGCAAACAGGAACCGTTTTCAGCAACAAATGCCACAGATTATGGGAACGTTTCACAGCTATTATTTCTCTACCGTTACAACTGCAATAATGGTCCTGAACGTATGCAGTTTTGGCTATAAAAGGGGAGAACGAGAGAAGGAAAAGGAGGGAGGAGCCGGGAAGAAAGAAGATCAGAAAAGCAGAAGGAAATAATGTAAACAGAGGAAATCATTGAGATCAGAACCAGCGTTGCCATCGTCTTCTTCATTTCAGAAAATCAGAAACAAAGAAGAAGAAGAGTGCAGGAATGAAAACAGTAGCAGAAGGAAAGAAAAAAACGTCGCTCGATCACAGCACTGATCACCCTCAACTTCGTCTTCATTTTCAGGCAGCAGCTCCAGGGGACGTTTGAGAGAACCAGAGAGGGAGAGAAGAAAAACCAGAGGGGGGACAGAGGGAACGAGACAGCAAAGAACGACAGGGAAAAAAAGACAGCGAGAGAGGGGAAAGACAGGGGGGAGAACGGACAGAAGAGGAAGAAGGGAGAGAGGAGAGGTGTTGGTGGATCAGCCCTTCCACACTGTCATCTTCATCTGCAACCGCGAAGCCGCCACTGTGAACCAACGAGCGCAGCAGCACCACCACGAAGTCAGTGCAGAGAGGGGAGAACGTTGAAGGAGGGAGATAAAGACGACATAGAGAGGGAAAGAAAAAAGAACAAGGCAGAAACACAGCAAAAAAAAAAAAGAAAAAGAACGAGACAGTGGGCAGAACGAGAGAGGAGAAAGAAGAATAGGAAAGGAAAACAGGGAAACCAGTTGAACCAGAATTTACAAACGAAAAGAAGAAGATTGAGGTCGCTTGTTGTTGCCTTCGTTGCTTCCAGGTAAGCTTCTCCAATTTTTCAGAAAATGCACAAACACCGTGCACTTGAAGATTAATTACACCATAGCAGGCGTGCGTGAATTGTTCACCCACGCTTGCGGGTAGAAACCAGTTGGGTTCAGCTCAGCTACATGAACCGAGCTGGGTCGAGCTAAAATAAAATTAATTATAATAAAATAAAATAAAATAAATATTTTTAAAAATTAGTGATTTCTGCAAATTTTTTATTGTATTTTAATCAAAATCGGTTTGTATTTTTATATTGTTAAGATACAAATTTGGTATTAAAATACCCGGTTTTCAACAAAAATATATAAAATATATTTTTTGTTTTCATGCATACGGCCTAGTCTTTCAAAAAAAAAATCATATCATATCATATTTTCATACAATAAAGATTCAAAAATTTGTATTAATATGCATTTTGGCTTTAATAACCAGTTTATTAAAGTCACGAGAACTAGGCCAATATTCAAAAATTCCAAAAAAACTTATTTTGTTTTCCTTTAATATCTAGGGTTATGATCTTATATGTAAGACGTATTCCGGATATTAAAATTTTTTTGTTGACGTTAAAACAATTAGGTCATACCCAATAAGATAAGGATCTCTTTACTGAAGATGATTTTTTTCTTAAACCATAGACGGACCAACAACTAAAAAACACGACAAGACCTTAAATTTTATCAAACAATTAAACAATGCAGCTTACCTTAGGTAGGACATATTTGGGGTGCTAAAACTTTTCTTTTACGCAACCAATCCCCGTACCTGATCTCTGAGACCAGTTAGGGTTCCTAGTTATCAAAATACTAGGTGGCGACTCCCATTCTATTTTTTCACTAATAAAAGACAAGAATTTCTTGTCTCCTCAAATTTGCCACATTAGATAACGATTTGAGAGTGAATGTTTTCGCAGCGATGCCGCACACATGTGACAAACTTTTTATTTTAGTTTCACCTTCTTCTTTTACAATTAGTGGGACTGCCATTAATTTTTATCCAATATTTTTCTGACATAATGATTCAATGAAATTGTTTTTTACTGATTCATGAATTAACTTGATCAGTATTAATTAATTACCTTTCATTAAACTTGTTTACAACAAGTGACAAATAATTTAGCATTAAAACAAATAATTAAATCATTAACAGCAACATTTATATTTCCTATTTTTCATCTGAATCTCTTTAACAAATAAATAAGTCATATATATATATATATATATATAGACACACACACACACATCTAATCTGTGCTTTCTGTTCTTTTTTAAACCTCAGATGGAAGGAGTCCCACCGTCTTGTAATGAGGATGATGTCAACTTGACATCGAATCAGTTCGATTTTCAATCACAAGAAGATTCATTCAATATATCTGAGCTTCTCTTGTGCGTCATTCTTAAGCATATTTTATCAGAAGATGATTGCTTGCACTTTAGTTATTCTTCTGTTTATCCTCTATATTCCCAAAAAAATTAATGTCGTCACTGTCCATGGAAGCAGGCCACCACCGGAGGTTCCAGTCAACGAAAGCTCCATATCATGCAACGATCAAGGTGGACAGAACAATGTGATCAACGATAGTATTCAACAAACAACTCTGTTTCCACCTTCATTTCCTCAAACCATGGTGATTACTCATGCCTACTCCAATTTGCTACAATGTCCATTGAATTAGCAAGTGTTTGTATCACCCATTGGATCAAAAAGTTTTATGTTTTCGTGTATGAATTTATCTCGAGCATCTTCACAATGTTTATTGTTAAACAAACAGACAACAATGGGAGATTTACATGGAACATCATCATCATGGATCAACCAAAATGAACCAAATTGGCCTCAAACTCCATCAAGGTACATAATATTCATCATTATTTAACTTCTTCTTCTTGTTCAAATGTTCATTATTTAACATCATTATTTTAAAAATATATTGAAATTCATCATGTTTGAATATAGGTAAGCTAAAATGATATAAAATGCTTAGTGGATTAATAGCTAGCGATTATGCATATGTTGCTAATATAGGGACCAACAATGGACTATTTATCAGTTACCAATTATGAGCAATCAAGTGCCTGCGATGCTACCTGGACCTCAACCTCCAATGAATCAATGGTATTAACCTCGAATATACACTTTTTTAATCATGAAAACAATAAACTTGACCAAAATTGACGAGGTCGAGGATCTTCCAAGTCTTTTTAAGCTCTCTATCTCTCTTTTTTGTGAGAATAACAGTTCTTTGTTTAACTATTTGAATATTATTCAGGCATCAGAACTCCTTTATTCATCAACCTCAGCCGGGACATGGCTATATGATACCGAATGCAACCACTTCACAACATGGTGGCTTCAATCAATCTGGACCTTCTTTTCCTGCTCCCCAATATCCAATTTTTCATATTTAGTATTTGCTGTAAAAAAAAAAGAAATAGTTTTTCAATGAGGAAAGTAACATCATAGCTTGAACATGAACCCAGCTAGATAATCATAAGTTTGTAATGCTTCATAATGCTTGCGAATGATTTTGGATTCAGGACAAGTCGATCAAGCTGCTGTAATTCCTAACATAGACAATGTGCAACAAGAGAATTTCGTGCCTAGGTACTGATTGACTTCCAGCTGTTGTGTTTTAATACCATTAACTTTTACTGCTTAAGAGAGACTACCAATTATGGAAAGGTTTTATAATATGATCACTTCATTCGTATATATATAGGTCACAGATGGATAACCTCCAAGTCCGAGGATTGCAAAATCAAACTGCTAGGCCAAATGCCTCAAATCCTGGCCTTGGCACTTCCCTGCAAAGTCAAAATAGGGGTTTATTCATCAACACCAGTTCAATATTTAATATTCTTGGACTTAATTTTTGCTTATTCATCAACACCAGTTCAATGCTTATTCTAAGGAATGCTCAATATTTTCTATCTATAATCTTATCCAAGGCCTTCGTGAAAGACACAACGGGGAGACTTTAATCGTCAAAAAGCTAAGTCTACGTATAATTTTCCACTGCAACTTGTTGGACAATTCTTGATTCCTTGCAGTCAATCTGGGAAGCCTTTCGGCTGTCTTTTACACGTTAAAATTTAATGGGATGATATTCTCGTAGAGACTGGAAATGTCTTGGCACGGATTTGGACTCACACGAATCACTAGCACATGTACATTTCATGGCCTAGCTATTATCTCGAGAAGTAGTAGAATTTCTTGGGCTTCACGCTGCTACCTTTTGAAACTTCCAAGATCAAATATGATATTGAAACCAGAAAGTAGCCTAGGAGTGTTTTTTAAAATTTTGATCCCTAAAGTTTTTGCATTTTGCATTTTGCATTTTGATTTTGATTTTTAATTTTGATATAAAATTTTATTTTTATTTACTTTTTAGTTCATGAATATAAAATAAAAAAATCACAGAAAAAATTGAAAAAAGATAGAAAGTTTTTGGTTGATAATTTCTGGACAAAAAAAAAAAGATCTTTTTATTAATGGAGAATTAGTGTGCAAATTGGAAAGCAAATCATAAGGGTATATTTGAGATTATAGTAGTGGTTGCAATTCAAAGTATTTTTTATTTAGAAATGTATTAAAATAATATTTTTTATTTTTAATATCAACATATTAAAACGATCTAAAAATAAAAAAATTAATTTTTTTTAAAAAACACAAATTTTTTTTAAAAAAACACAAAATTATTCTTTTAAAATATATAAGAAAAACAAAAGAGAGAAGACAATTTAAAAAAAGAATGATATTCGAATTACATGACTTAGAATTCTGAAATTTTTATAAGGATATATTTAGAATAAAATTTCATACCTCTATCTATTTTCCTACTACAAAAATTCATCCTATTTTTCTATATTCATCAAGATTTTTTAATCTGTATTTTTAAGTTTTTTCTTTATTTATAGAAACATAAAAAAAAAAAACTAAAAGGATTGGCACTACCAGAAATTCGCTAAATACCAACAGAATCACCGACGAAATTTTTACTGTCGGTATTTTTCGGCACGTGACGTCTGAGTGGTTCACTCGACGCTCACAGTCCGGTGCTGGCAACCGGAATCGGCCAATTCATGGCTCGGTGACAACACACACCGGCGGCTCCGTTCCGTTTGCTGCACATGCGAAACGGATGGTAAGATTAATTTAAATGAAATATATCGTTCAATTAATTTGTTGTTAATAAATTTTTTTCATTATAGGCTACGTCTCTTGGACGTGAGCCGAGCCCTATGGAGCTGTTTGTGGAGATGCATGTGCGGAGTCATGACCGCCAAAAGGGGACGCAACAGTTCGTTGACAACCGTGCTCAACAGTTTGTGGTATGTTTGTTCAACCATTTTATTTTGTAAGTTATTATTATGTTTATTAAATTGAATATGATGATTTTTTTTTCAGGAGACCTATAATAATCGGTTGAGGGAGAGATACAGGGACGATCCTTCGACCCATCCGGAATTCGATCCGGATTTGTGGATGGAAGCTGAATCGTCAGGTGGACCCGATAAAAATTGGGTTTACGGGCTCTCCAACACTACCGCTGCCAACTTGCGGTCGACCGGTACTGCTTCAACCGTTGGGAGCTCCCAATCTGTATCGAGCTCCCAATCTAAGGAGTTCGTGGCCTTGCAGCAAAGGTGCGACCACCTATCAGAGGCGTACACACAACTCAAAGAAGAGCAAAGATTGGAGAATGGATAATGTTTGGAGCATTTAAGACTGGACCTCCTTGACTTAAATTTTATTTTATATTTATAATAAGGAAAAGGCACCATGGGGTTGAAACCTTTTTATGCTCGGTTGCTGGCATTTGCGACCAGGTTATGGGTCAAGCCAGTTAAGATGTGTTTGGAAAGTATTTTAATATATTTATATATAAAAAAACACTTTAAATTACAATCACTACTATAATTAATAAAACTCGAAGTTTTTATAGTGATGAGCCACATGAAACAGTACACTTCCAACTGGCTATGCTAATAAGACCAAACATCCAATAAATCTTCGTTTTATTTCTTGGCATCTTGTCCTCTTCTCTTCTTCATTGCTTCTCTCCCACATACAATGAAAAATGAACTGTCAAACTATCAACCATCAACCCAGTTGTCATGCACATTTCATTATACATTATTTGTAGGGACTATGGACACCACTTATCTCCACATTGGTATGATATTGTCCACTTTGGGCCTAAGCCCTCATGGATTTGCTCTTGGGCTATACCCCAAAAGGCCTCATACCAATGGAGATATTTGTCCATCTTTATATACCCTTGATCCTCCCCATTTCTAGCCAATATGGGACTTTGGTTGCATACCCAACAATCCTCCCCTCAAACAAAGGACCACCGAGCCTCCCCTCAAACAATCATTCATCCGTCCACTCTCTATCAACCATGATTCTTCATTCTCCACTTCACCGTGTTGGGGTCAGGACACGTCCATGAAGCATCCGGAGAGCACTACCTGATTTGAGAGTTTGCTCTTTCTAGGTCAACTCCTCTTCACCGTGTTGGAGCCAGGACACGTCCGTGAAGCACCTGGAGCACACCGCCTATCCAATAGAGCTGATCCACGGATTACATCGTGATTTGCTCAGGGGGGCCCACCACCTTTTGTTCGGCATTCCGAGGATTCATCCATCATGGCTAACTCCGGGGCAAGGCTCTGATACCAATTGTAGGGAATTCCGACCGGTGATGTACTGATATTGTTAGGTGTGTTGCCATTTAATGTGCCTAACATTGACTTTAATCAACAGCCTTTGTTGAAGAAGATGGCAGCCACCTACTCCCATGTGCAGCTGCTGGAAAATGAAGAAGAGAAGCCACCATTCCTGCCTATAAATAGGCACTAAGTGTAAAGAGCAAAAAGAGAGAGTTGAGAGAAAGAAAGATGTGAGAAATGTAGGAGAGAGTGGGCTGCCAAGGCAGCCAGCAGTAGCTGCCATTGCAGCACTGAGAAGAGAGAAATAGAGTGAGGTTGAGAGTTGCTAGAGAGGAGATGATTCCTCCTCCTCTATTGTTGTAAATCTTGTTCTCTCCCTATATAATCAAATGACTTCTCCCGTGGATGTAGGCGGTTTGCCGAACCATGTTAAATATTGTGTCAGTGTGCTTGCCCTCCCGAGAGCAAATATCAGTACATCACCGGTCGGAATTCCCTACAATTGATATCAGAGCATATGGTTTAAGTGGTGTTTGATTTTTTGCTCAAAAATGAAAGTTGTCAAAATGGTGTTTTGACCATCCCACTGTGTAGAGGAGGAAGAGACGAAGCCACTGGTGAAAACCGCGTCAAAATCGGACGTCGGACATGGTCGCACTCTCCATCACTCTCCGGCAAGGTGTCTGCCCACGCGCCCCACGCGTGCCACACGTGTTCTTCACCCGGATGAGTTGACCCGACCCGAATACTAGTTGACCCGACCCATGTGAACAGTAGGCATGAACAGTGACATTATCATGAACAGTGCTATGCAAAGGATGACATCAGCATACACAGTCAGTAAAGTATTGACTAGTCAACAGACATGTCAGCATAGGGGGACCCACCTGCCACGTCATCAGCCTCGAGCTGAGCCAAGTTGAGCCGAGCCGAGCCGAATTGGAGCTGAGCCGAGCCGTGATCCGAGGGATAGGGTCCAGTGTAGCTGATCCTACGTGCAACCGGAACTGAGATTGAATCTGAGCCGTTGATCAGGCCAAAATTGTTTTGATCAAATCTTAGCCGTCTGAAGTGTGATTTGGACGATTCAAGACATGTTTCCAGCTAATTTGATCATTCTGGATGCAATGGTATGGTCCGATCGTTGAGATTCGAGACCAAAAATGGCAGTGGTGAATTATTAAAGAGAGATTGCCCGATGAGGAGGCATCTGAAGGTCATCATGGTGGTCGATGGAGATGAAGAAGAAGAAGGTGCACATGTTTACCCAATTACATGTGCTGAACTGTTAAATGGGAAAATTTTAATGCCTTGATGGAAGGCAAAATTGGGACACTCAAGACACCCGAGATGTGGACGATTTGAGGTGTAGAGTGAAAACTGATGAAGACCAATCTTGTCGAATCTAAGCACTGGTAGTCTCGCTAGATGTTGAGAAATCAGGTATAAAACCAGTATATTCCAGATCACTTGCAAAGGAAAGCCGCAACAAAGCTAGCAAATGGTTGTATATACGGAGAGACAGTACGATGGATAGATATGGCCTAAGAAGTTCTGTCTAGGAGATTGGGTTTTAAGCGGGACTGTTGTGACCCCTCCAATCTTTCCTGGGAACTTGCTTAGAGAAAGGATTATCCATACGGTACTATTTTCGTATATATAGCAGTTTGTAATGAAACGGTTGAAGACTAGCAGGATGACGGCACAAAGGGAACAATTGGGTTCTATATGATCAAGGATCTGATGGAATGGTGATTTCTCCAAAGAAGTTAGATTCGGTGACTGTGATTTCTCGAGTGGAGAATTGATGAAGACCCTGATAATGGAAGAGAAATACAGCAAGGGGATGAAGATTGGCACCCTATTTTGACTTGGACAGGTGTTGTAACAGGATGAGCTGCTGTCAAACATAAGCAAGGAATAGGGAGAAATCTGGAGAACAGAAATTGCACGAGGGCACACGGAGATTGTGCAGGAGTACCCATAGGATCCAATGAGGTACTGTAATGAGACAACAGGTGCAAGGAGAAGAAGAGTTCCCAGATGAAGCTCAGAGCAGAGACTATGTACAACAGGAAGTCTCTTGTGCTCTTGATGAAGACAACAGGCGAGGACCTTTCCAATGCATGCAAGGATGGAAAGATGAGCTGTTGCAGAGGCACCTAATTGAGGGGGTGCGAACGCCTATGATAAAAGGCGACTGCCTATGATGAAAGGGGTAGACACCAAAGAGAGTTGGTGTAGGTGGAGCTATCAAGCAGAAAGATGTAGAAGCTCCAAACATAGAAATCGAGGTGGAGGATTGCGAGGAGTATACCGCAAGTTTCTCTTACTATGTAGTCAGTGGCAGTAATCTCTCCCAAGTCCACATGGTGGTAGAGAATCTTGGAGCCACTGGAGTCATCCCCGATGAAGGAGGATGAGACCGCCCCATGACAGCGGGCGGAGACACCTTAGAGAGAAGGTGTGAGGGCTATGAAATGAGCCCAATATCAGGTCGCCCAAGACAACGGGCGTAGACACCTTAGATGAAAGGTGTGGGCCACGATGTGAGCCCAGTTTAGACCGTCGTATGACGACGAGCGGAGACACCTCAGAAGAAGGTGTGAGGGCCATGATAGGAGCCCCAATTCAGAACGCCCCAGAGCCGATATGATGGCTAGATATAAGTGGACAAGTGTATGGATAGCCAATGAAGTGGCTATGATGAGTATGAATTCAAATGCAGGATTGACTTTCATGGATATTGCCCCCATGCTAAAGATCAATGAGCTAGAAAGACATTTGCCTTGGACAATAAGTGGATGACTTGTGGAGCATTAAGACGCGACTGCTATGAAGGAGCAGAGGGCATGCGCAGGTTCCAGGAACAAGTTGACTCTTGTCAAGGTGGTGAGCTCGGTGAAGGCATTGTAATACTCAGAGTATGAAGACAGATATAGATCAACCTTTAATGGGCTGCCCCCATGGTTAAAGGTGGATAGCTACCCGGACTCTTGAGACTAAGAGTGGGAGACTCATGGAGAAGTAAGGCGTGGTTTCTAAGGAGGAACAGAGGGCAGACGCAACTCCTGGATGAGTAGACTCTTGGAAGAGTGGTGAGCCTGTGATCACATTAAAATACTCAATGACTATCGCACTTGGGAATATCACTTTGAGGGGGTGTTGTAAGCCTTGATGTAAGGCTTGATAAATCATTCCGGGCCAAGCATGGTTGATATGCTTGAAGGGGAACGTTGTTCCAGAGACAAACATTAAACACTCTTCAGATGAGATGTGACAAACCATCTGGTTGAAGTGATCCTTTGGAGTGAGCAAAGGGGTGCTTGGTTGACTCTGGTGATTGAAAGGTTTGGCGAGTACCTGTAAACTTAGCCGCAGATGCTCTCGGAATGGTAAGCTTGGAAGAGTTGCAGGATGCAAGATTGTGCTGAAAAAGTAAGAGGACAATTGCCCATATAAATGTCAAAGGGGGTGATTGTTAGGTGTGTTGCCATTTAATGTGCCTAACATTGACTTTAATCAGCAGCCTTTGTTGAAGAAGATGGCAGCCACCTACTCCCATGTGCAGCTACTGGAAAATGAAGAAGAGAAGCCATCATTCCTGCCTATAAATAGGCACTAAGTGTAAAGAGCAAAAAGAGAGAGTTGAGAGAAAGAAAGATGTGAGAAATGTAGGAGAGAGTGGGCTGCCAAGGCAGCCAGCAGTAGCTGCCATTGCAGCACTGAGAAGAGAGAAATAGAGTGAGGTTGAGAGTTGCCAGAGAGGAGATGATTCCTCCTCCTCTATTGTTGTAAATCTTGTTCTCTCCCTAAATAATCAAATGACTTCTCCCGTGGATGTAGGCGGTTTGCCGAACCACGTTAAATATTGTGTCAGTGTGCTTGCCCTCCCGAGAGCAAATATCAGTACATCACCGGTCGGAATTCCCTACATTATTTCCCTTCCCCTCCACATGTACAAAAACACAGCCTGCAAAAACCAGCTTGCTGGGTTAACTCGGTGACGTTACTGATTTAAAATTTAATTCAAACCGAGTTTGCTTTTCATCTAGATAAAAAATTAATCTTATTAAATTTAAATAACTTAACAAATCAATTAGTACTCAAAGTACTTAACAGATTAATTTATGACTCGATTAATTTAAGTAAACTATTGTGAAAACTACTAGTATCAACTCCAAAGCTTTATTTATTTATTTAATAGAATGTTGTGTAAGTTTTTTCTTTAAAACAATATTATTCAATTAAAAATAGAAATTTAACATGGCAACCCCACAACTTATGAATTAGGATAATAAAAAAAAACAAAAAACCACAATCACCATTCCTCACCAAATGGCTCAAAGGACACAACATTATTTTAGTGTGATTGGTAATGGAAAGCAAAATATTTTTTTAATGTTGTTATTTAATTAAAAATATATTTTTATATTAATATATTAAAAAACACCTAAAAACAATATTAATTTAATATTTTTTCAACCAGACGTACTTCCAGCATTTAAAACAAATTAGCGCTCCCTCAAAAGTCAAATTTCCCGCATCAAATTTCTTAAACCTTTCTGATGATCAGTGCTTCCTTTTCTGATTGAATCGAATCATCTGGAGCTCAACATCTTGCAACTTCCTTCTTATTTTAAACCGTATATTCTTCTCTGTTCTTGTCTTTTTTGCTGAATACTGCTTAAGCAAACCAGCACTTGAAGCACAACTTGAATCCAGGTAAATTATTTATAATCCATCTTCTTCATTTTGTTTTTCACATGTAACTCTGGTTTGAATCTTTCAAGGAAAACACAAGTTGTAGAAATTATAAATTAGAAACTTCGGAGATAGGATCATCAACAGTTTCCAAAAATAAATAATTTGATCTTTCTCAGTTGTAACAATCCATGCCTTATGCAGTTCATACTAAATTGACCCCAAGTTAACCTTGAATTCATTGTTTTTTCTTATTAGTTTCTTCGCTGTTTGTAACTTATTATTTTAGTTTCAACCTTCCTTTTCCAATTAATGTACTTCCATTAATTTTTATTCAATATTTTGACCCTTTTTATCTGTAGGACAAAATGGTTAGATCAGATGATCCGTTTTGGAAGGAAGTTGAAGATATGAATGATGGAAGCATGAAGTGTAAGTTTTGTGGGCATTTATTTGCCAATGGTACTTCCATTTCGAGGATCAAATGGCATTTATCAGGAGAGAGAGGGCATGGTGTTGGGATTTGTGGTCAGGTGCCTCAAGAAGTTCAAGAAGCAGCCTTTCTAGCTATGCATGTTGGCAACAAAAGACATAAAAGCATAGCAAGTTCAAGCAATGTTAATGATTATGCCATTTCCACCTGTCCACAAGAACAAGACAATGCAGTACTTGTTAATTTGGCACAAGGTGTTGGGCGTGAGAGAATTCAATCGCGTTTAGAAGCGGCAAATGGTATGGAATACACTGGTGAAGGATCTTTTCAGCATGTTGACAGAAGTGTCTCTCCTTGGAGACTCAGA
Source organism: Populus alba (assembly GCF_005239225.2). Classification (NCBI taxonomy): domain Eukaryota; kingdom Viridiplantae; phylum Streptophyta; class Magnoliopsida; order Malpighiales; family Salicaceae; genus Populus; species Populus alba. The sequence continues at coordinate 5,784,497 of NC_133302.1, forward strand.
GTTGATGCTCATGAGAATAGAGGAGAAGCAACACCAGGAACAGATTTAGTGGATCAATTTGCTGATGGTACTTGGGTTCAGATACACTCTGCCCTTTCAAAGGAGCAGAAGCTGAATGCAATCTCTACCTATTTAATGCTGGAAGAGGAGGATGTGGAGCGTCTGCATGATGGATTTGAAACTATACCTAGAACAGAAAACCTGCAGCATCTGGAGAGAGGTATCTCTTGTGAGAGGCCATCAATTAATCAAGCTGGTGAGCCTCGAGGAGATTCATCCCAACCAACAGATCCATTGTGTCTTGACCATGGAAGATATTATGATCAACTCTGTGCACCTTCACTAAGCAAAGATGTCATTATGTATGATGTGCAGAACATGGTTAGAGTGAGGACAGAACCAGTGGAGGAGGAGGGTGTGGAGAATAGTGGAAGATTAGTGCGGCCTGACGCTGGAGCTAGATCTTCTATAAGCCTTAAATACAACACAAGTGAGACTAGAGGAGTTCCATTACCAACTAGCTCTACAAAGCTAGTGGGTCAAGCATTGGAAGAGAATACGAAGGTGATATGGTCTTTGTTAATGGATGATAAAGTCTCAACCATTGGCATTTACGGCATGGGGGGAGTTGGTAAAACAACAATACTAAAACATGTCCATAATGAGCTTCTACAAAGACGAGATATTTGTGATCATGTTTGGTGGGTGACCGTGTCTCAAGATTTCAGCATTAATAGATTGCAGAATCTTATTGCTAACCGTCTTGATCTAGACCTTCCAAGCGAAGATGATGAACTGCATAGAGCTGCCAAATTGTCAGAAGAACTAAGGAAGGAACAAAAATGGATTCTCATTTTAGATGATTTGTGGAACAATTTTGAGCTACACAAAGTGGGAATTCCTAAGAAGTTGAAAGGATGCAAGTTGATTATGACAACTCGATCAAAAACGATTTGTCATCGGATGGCTTGCCAGCACAAAATCAAAGTGAAGCCACTTTCTAATGGAGAAGCTTTGACTTTGTTCATGGAGAAGCTTCAACGTGATGTAGCACTTTCACCAGAAGTGGAAGGAATTGCGAAAGCTGTTGCAAGGGAATGTGCTGGTTTGCCATTAGGAATTATTACAGTGGCAGGAAGCTTGAGTGGAGTGCATGACCTACATGAGTGGAGAACTACATTGAAGAAATTGAGAGAATCAGAATTTAGGGACAAGGAAGTATTCAAGTTATTGAGGTTTAGTTATGATCGGTTAGGTGATTTAGCACTACAACAATGTCTCTTGTACTGTGCATTATTTCCTGAAGATGGTGTGATTGAAAGGGAAAAGTTGATAGGTTATTTGATCGATGAGGGAATAATTAAAGGAATGAGGAGCAGGGGAGATGCATTTGACGAGGGCCACACGATGCTTAATATACTTGAAAATGTTTGCCTATTGGAAAGTGTTAAAATGAAGTTTGATGATATTAGACGTGTCAAGATGCATGACTTGATTAGGGACATGGCCATCCATATACTGCAAGAGAACCTTCAATACATGGTCAAAGCAGGTGCACAATTAAAAGAGTTGCCAGATGCAGAGGAGTGGACGGAGAATCTGATGAGAGTTTCACTAATGAAAAACATGATCCAAGAAATTCCTTCCAGCCATTCACCTAGGTGTCCCTATCTATCAACTCTATTGCTATGTCAAAATCGTTTGTTGGGATTTATTGCGGATTCATTTTTCAAGCAATTGCATGGGCTCAAGGTCCTCGATCTGTCTTGCACAGGTATTAAAAATTTGCCAGAATCTGTCTCTGATTTGGTGAGTCTCACTGCATTATTGCTTAGTTGTTGTGATAATTTAAAACATGTTCCATCATTAAAGAAGCTCACGGAACTGAAGAGGTTGGATCTCTATTGGACTCCGCTTGAAAAGATGCCACAAGGAATGGAATGCCTCACCAACCTGAGGTATCTTAGATTGAATGGATGTGGTGAAAAGGAGTTTCCTTGTGGGATATTACCAAAACTCTCTCACCTACAAGTCTTTGAACTAAAACAGTCAATGAGGACCAGTTATGCTCCGATAACAGTTAAAGGAAAGGAAGTAGGATCCTTGAGAAATTTGGAAACTTTGGAGTGCCATTTCGAAGATTTTTCTGACTTCGTGGAGTATCTCAGATCTCGAGATGGGATTCAATCATTAAGCACATATAAAATTTTAGTAGGAATGGTGGATTACTTGTATTGGGAAAACATTGATGATTTTCCAAGTAAAACAGCTGGGTTGTGTAATTTGAGTATCAATAGAGATGGAGATTTTCAGGTCAAGTTCTTAAATGGTATTCAAAGACTGATTTGTGAACGCATCAATGCAAGAAGTTTATGTGATGTTTTGTCATTAGAGAATGCAACTGAACTGGAGGACATCAACATTCGGGATTGCAATAACATGGAGAGCTTGGTTTCATCTTCTTGGTTCTGCTATGCTCCACCACCATTGCCATCATATAATGGTATGTTTTCTGGACTTAAAGGGTTTTATTGTGGTGGATGTAAGAGTATGAAGATGTTGTTCCCACTTGTGTTGCTGCCAAACCTCGTAAACCTGGAAAGGATTGAAGTGATGCTTTGTGAGAAAATGGAGGAGATAATAGGAACAACAGATGAAGAAAGCAGCACCTCCAATACCATCACAGAATTAACACTCCCAAAGTTAAGAACTCTAGAATTGGATTGCTTACCAGAACTGAAAAGCATTTGTAGTGCAAAACTGACTTGCAATTCTCTTGAAGATATTAGTGTAATGTATTGTGAGAAGCTGAAGAGGATGCCAATTTGTCTTCCGTTGCTTGAAAATGGCCAGCCATCCCCTCCCCCTTCTCTTAAATACATCCGAGCATGTCCAGAAGAATGGTGGGAGACAGTAGTGGAGTGGGAGCATTCTAAGGCAAAGGATGTCCTTCATCCCTTTGTAAAGTTTGAGTATTGGTAATCCTTCCGTTGTAAGAATACTAATAATAGATTGTAACCTTAAATTTGCTCATATTCAATAATATATCATTCTTTCAATCATTTTTGTTAAAAATCATATGCAAAACATAATTATTTTTTATATGAAGTATGGAAATAGTCCTTTAAAACAAGGATATTCTTATTAATTATAATTTGAAATTTGATTAATATTATATTTTCATCCTATTGAGGTTCTCCAAGATGAAAATCCAAAAAATAAAAAAAATACTATATTGATTTATCATTAAATTAAACTAATAAAATAATAGATGTTTTGAAAGAAAAGGGTATGGCGTTCATTGTACTCCAAACTCATTGACTGATGAACTCTAATTTTTTTTTTTTAATTTTACTTTTTATTATTTAATTTGTTTGAGAGTTGAACTTCATTGTTTTATTTGATTTCTTATATGCAAGCTTATCCCGGTCATAATTTAGTATTCTAATTCATGTCATGTTTTTTAATTTTTTTTAATTGATGTTTTTTTTTCTAGTTTAGCAAATTGGATTACACCACTTGCTTCATTGGTTTGGATAAGGGCTAGCTTCGTAGAAGCCCCCAACTTATAACCAATTCATGATTGGGTCCTTATTGTTTTCTTTAGTGACGTCTTTAATGCATAAAACATTCTTAGTTTTGCCTTGTATTCAAATCCGTCGATGATTTCTATTTAAAAGCTGTTTTTTTGAAAAACAATAAAGAAAAGAGAGAACTGGAAGGTTTATCTATATATATAGGTTTTAGAATCTTGTTGAATGAAACTAGCGTTCTTGATTTCTAGGCGTTAGAAATAACAGGACTATTATTAAAATAAAAATAAAAATAAAAATAAAAATAAATAAATAAATACATAAATAAATATGCCCAGACTTTTACCATGTACCAATAGAGTTGAAGCTCTCACAGACAAGTCAAGGCCCAGGAATCGTGAAATTCACTTGGAACCAGCTTGGACGCGCTTAAAAACGTGTGGGACCACGGCGACGTGATGAAAAAGTGGGGCTGCCTCCTTTAGAAAAAGGGGGGCATGTAGTTTATGGACTCAGTCATGTTTTTTTCGATTAAATGGATTAATTCTTTATTATATTTGGATCATATATTTATATGTATTGATTTGATTTCTTTACTGTAATATTGCTCTTGAGTATATTGTTGTCGTTTGCGTATTTAAAAGTGATGAATGACTTTTCAAAAGCGGAAATTCTGGGAATTGAACTTCCAATTGAGTTATTAAACGAAATAATAATAATTAAAATATCAAATATCATTTTTATTGGCAAATCGTTTGGTAAACCGTAACAAAAACATCATTTTTGATATTTTTATTGGCAAAATAAGGTATAATCGGAGTACACAAGTCTTGAATTTCACTTTTATTCTTTTAAAAAAAAAATTGGAAAGGCAAATATACCTTAGTCCATGAAAATTAAAAATCAGTAAAATATTACTGATTATTTTTTAAAATATTTTTTATATAAAAATAATAAAAAAAAGTTAATTTAAAATAAAAGTTTTAAAATTTTATAAAAAACACGGTTTTGACTGCCAAAATCAAATCATGTCTAAGTCATCTAAAACATCAAAAGTCTGTTTACTGTACCAAGTGATTCTTGGCAATCAATTCCTGGATCAACACGATAAGGTCCAGCAATGGAGTATATTCTTGGATTGAAAAATAAAATAAAAATAAAAACTAATAATCTACAGAGTGGGTTCAAGTTAATTGAGGATGAGGTCTGATATATGCTTTAAACCCTGAGGTAAAACCTCATGCAGCTACCGACTTCAATATTTTCATTTAAGGAAGTGCAGCGTTGTGTCCCGAGGGAGGCCACCAGGCAAATACTACGATCATTTTTTATTTTAAATTTTTTTTTTTGTGTTTTTAGATTATTTTAATGTGCTAAAATTAAAAGTAAATTTTAAAAAAGAAAAAAATATTATATATATTTTTAAATAAAAAATACTTTATAATTTCAAATTGTCGGTGTACTATACCAAACTAGATAGTGAAATTTCAAAAAAAAAAAATCAATTTTTTTTTTTAAATTTAAAAAAATGCAGTTAGATAGTGAAGTTTCCTACCGCAATGAAGCTCCCTCTTATTGTTTGAAGCTAATGCTTGATGGCGTTCGTGGGGTTTCTACCCCCAGAATATGAAGTTATTTTCTAATTAAGGCTTTCTGGCCTCTCTAGGAAACTGAAAAACGACAACATCCATTTTCTAGCCCATCAGTGGTTCCACAAGACTTCTGCTATCTGCCTAGCTGTGATATAAAACAATTTTAGTCCATATTTGAACGAATAGCCTCCTGTTTCTTCAATCTTCTGCTGGGCTCCGTTTGTTTGCAGGAAAGTGAATTTCTTTTGGAAAGTGAATTCCGAGGAAAGTGAATTCCTGGAAAGTGAATTCCGGAAAAGTATTTTCCGATGTTTGGTAATGTTATGGAAAATGAACTGGAAAACACTTTCCAGTGTTTGGTTGTATTATGGAAAATGAACTGGAAAATAATTTATTAATGAATTAATTTTTTTTTCAAATTTATCTAATATATATATATATAAAATATTTAATCACTTACAATAAAAAAAATGAAATCTAAAATGTATAATGATGATTTTTTTTTTATTATATTCTATATTCATACATAGATTATTTTATAAAATATAACTATATATATCATATCATATTATAGAGAAATAAGCTTGTGAAATTTTTTTTACTATTCCATGAAACTATTTATAATTCCATTACGTACGAAATACATCTGACAAAACCTATAGTTTTAATAATATTTTTAGCATGTAATAAAATTGGATAAAATATTAAGGTATAAAATTCACTCTAAACTATTTTTTTTAAATATTAAAAAAATAGCACACTGCAAAAAAAAAAAATCCCACATGCAAGTAAACAGTGCAAGAAAACTGCATCGTTCACTATTTTTCAATGAACAGTATACGTAATACACTGTTCATGTTAATTGCACTATTCATTGAACAGTGCAATTAACATGAACAGTTGCTTTTCACCTCTGGCCACTGTCGGAAAGTGTTTTCCTTTATTTAACGGAAGGAAAACACTTTCCTTTCTCAATGTTATTAATTTTAAGTTGACCGGAAACCACTTTCCTTTGACCACTTTCCTTTGTTGCTGCCAAACACAGGAAAAGCAGGAAAGTGAATTCCAGGAATTCACTTTCCTGCAATCAAACACCTACTTCACTTGAACTTTATAATAAGGAAAAAGCATGAATGATTTCATTTTTCTTTCTACGTGGTTATTACAGTTTAAAAAAATATATATTTAAAAATATATATATATTAATATTAGACTCATGTTTAGTTTTATGATTACCTATTTTTATTATTATATTGTTAGATAAGAAAAAATAAAATTTAAAAAATAGAAAATTATTATTTTAAATAAAAAACATTTTAAAAAGGAAAGTATGTTATTATTTCCAATATTCATGTGTTTACATTTTCTAGGCATCTTCTTCCAAGCTTCATAATTGGGGTGGTCCACACGTTAACTTCCTAGCAATATTTATACTTTTTTTTTTTTTACCTTGAGAATATTGGTAATGGCGTTGACTCAAAACCTTTAATTTGTCTTTTAATTTCTTTTTATCCCAATTAGTAATTGCTACCTTGAGAATATTGACTGGTTTATCTTTACAGTCATAATGTGTTTTTTAAAAATTTTGAAAAAAATTCATTATTATCTTTCCTTACGGTAAATAAAAAAACATATTTCATTGTTCTTTTTAGAAGATATTTGGAATCATTTGCTGGATCTATTTTCTGTTTTTATTTTCAGATTTTGAAATGACCCCTCAGAAAACAATTCCAACCAATTATTTGCCATGGAATTTGGACGCTGTATAATTCCAAGTGGGCATGCTGCATTTCTTACCCTGGTGGAGCAAGAATCGAGGTAGCTTGTTTCTGGCTTTTGCTTCTCTTGATATGATTTGTTGGGCTAGTTTCTAGTTTTTTTAGTATTTTTATATTGTGTTAGTTATTATGGTTTTGATTTTGAATCATTTATTTATCTGTATTGATTTGATTTTTTTACTGTAATATTGCTCTCGAGTATATTGTTATCGTTGAATTTTTTTAATAATCATTTGTGTTATTTAAAAATGATGAATGATTTTTCAAAAGCGGAAATTATGGGAATTGAACTTCCAATTGAGTTATTAAATGAAATAAGAATAATTAAAATACCAAATGTGTGTTTTTAAGTTTTTTTCTGTCTTCATTAAAAAAAAAAAAAAACTAAAAGGATTGGTTAATCAATTCCTCAAGATTTTTTAATTTGTATTTTAAAGTTTTTTCTGTCTTTATGAACAACATAAAAAATAAACTAAAAGAATTGGTTAATCCAAAGACGCGTGTTTCTAAAGGTTGTTTTTTTTTTGTTACTTTTGTATGCTTTCCCCTGTTGCTAATATCCACCTCAGCATGTGGCATCACTCTGTTATAAACACCTCGGGTATATTGGTAAAATAGAAAAACATTCACTATAATTTGTCTCACAAAAATTTCATGGTTAAGTAAAATCACTCTGCTCTAATATACACACTCAAAGGCAGAAGCATAAGAACTACCATACACTCCTGCAAGCGAATATTGGTAATGGCGTTGACTCAAAACCTTTAATTTGTCTTTTAATTTCTTTTTATCCCAATTAGTAATTGCTACGTAATTAGATTTGGAGCCTCACTCTTATTTGCACACTTAATCTAGCATTGTCAGAACTCTGGTTTATCTTTACAGTTATAATGTGTTTTTTTTAAAATAAATTTTTAATATTTTTAAATTATTTTGATATTATGATATAAAAAATAAAAAAAAATTATTTTAATATATTTCCAAATAAAAAATATATTTTTTTTAAAAATTACAGCATGCATAAATATAGTACTCTTTTTAGAAAATTGCATGTGTTTACATTTTCTTGGCAGCTTCTTCGAAGTGTCAACATTGGGGCCGGTCCACACGTTAACTTTCTATATCTTGTAAAAGAATATCTTCCTAGCAACTTCCTTCCTATCAAACAATACATTAATTAATTATTATTGAGCTGACTTTTCTAATACATAGTATTATTTAAGGGAGCTAGCGGCTGTAACATTCTCTTCCACATCTCATTGTAAATTACAATAGTACGTAATTCAAGGTGTTTCGCCTTTTTCTTTAAAAAAAAAAATTTGTTTTTGTTTATTTTATTATAGGCTGGTTAATAATTCAGCTTTAATTTATTAATTTTTAATTTAATTTTTTATAAGATTAACGTGATTTACTGGTTTGTTAAAATAACTCAAATTATACTAGTTTTCAGGTTTGGTGGGATATTTTTTTGTTTACTAATTAAAAGAAAAACTAAAAGGCGTAAGAAAATCACTATTCACTCACATTAATTTCATTATGGATTACAATACTAATAGATAGTGTTTTGCCTTTTCTATTTTTTTTCCTTTCCTTTCCTTTGTTTTTATTATTTTTTTTAAATTTGTTTTTTTTTGTCTATTTCATATTTGGGCCTAATTAGCATGCATGCATATATATATATATATATATATATATATATATATATATATATATATTGGGTTGATGTTTAATTTTACAATTATCTATTTTTGTTATCATATTATTAAATAAAAATAATTTTTTTAAAACTTATAATCCTAGTTAAGTCCATAACCTTGTTCATGGGTTTGATGTGCTAGCCCAAGTTACCTGATTCACAAGTTTGACAGGTTTACCCATTGATCGAATATGTTTTTTTTTGTTTTTGGTCTTTTAATTTTTTTAATTGATTTTTTTTAATTTTGTCCTTCAATATTAGATTAGTTTGGAAATAGACTAAATGATTTATTTTTGTTTGCTTTCTATAAGGTTATCAAAATCTTAAATAAATATTTATTTTAGGGATGATGATACTCAATTTTATGAGCATTTATTTTTATCATATAATTAAATAAAAAAAGCTTATAAAAAATTATTACACCCAAAAGAATCCATGACCCAGGTCGCGAGGGACCGGGATCGATCAAATCTGTCATTGTTTCAATATTTTTTAAAAAACAAATTGTTGTCTAGAAGTCTTTTTAAAAGCTAAGCCATTTTTTACTAGTTTTCTAAGTTGTTGGATATTGATCGATTTAAATTGAGTTAATTCTCATATAATTTAATTAAAAATTTAAATTAAATAAAAAGTTAGGTTAGAAGATTTTAATATTAACTCCCCTGACCATGTTTAATAATATCGCCAACAAACTTTCTTCACTCTTAACATTTTATTTTTATATTTTAAAAAAATTAATCCCCTAAAAAAAACTAGGACATATTATTGAGTGTAGGTTTTTGTTTATTAAAAGTAAGGATGGAGTCTTTGACTGCATGTAATGGCATCGACTGAAAACCTTTAATCACATGCTATTAATCACATATTTAATCTGTTATTGTTAGAGCACATGCTTTTCAAAAACTTTGAATTATTTTCCTTTTAAATTATTATTTTTTTATTAAAAATAAATTTTAAAAAATAAAAAAATATTATTTTAATTATTTTAAATAAAAAATATTTTAAAAAGCAAAGTATATTATTGTTTCTCATATTCATGTGTTTACATTTTCTAGCCATCTTCTTCTAAGCTTCATAATTGGGTAGGTAAAGTAGTGTTTTTTAACTCCTTTTCTTTTCCAATTAATGGGAATGCCATTAAAATATGCTTTTCACCATTTATTTGTTTTTCTTTTATTTTGACTTACGTAACGTGTTTACCCAGTAATCCACTAATATATATATATATATATATATATATATATATATATATATATATATATATATATATATATATTTCTTTGCTATGTGCTTTCTGTTCTTTTTTCACCTCAGTATGTGCTAATCATCTTGTACTTGTGGTCAGATGGAAGGGTTCCAACCATCTTCTATGGATGATGATCTTTTCGATCTTCAATCACTACTTCACTCGTACGTCATTCTTAAGCATATTTTATCAGAAGATGATTGCTTGCAATTTAGTTACTTCAGTTTATCCTATTATTGACAAAAACTAATAATGTCACTGTCCATGGATGCACGCTGCAACCGGAGGTTCCAGTCTACCAAAGCTCCATATTGTTAAATAAAATTAATGTAGTCTTATTTATTTATTAAGAGTAAAATAATATTTTTAGTTTAATTTATATATATCTTATCTGTATTTAGATTAAGACTAAACATTTATAATATACAGATTATTCAGAATTCTAGTCTCTTATTTGTGTTTGATCTTAATTATTTTAACATATATCATGCAGTGATCAAGGTGGACAGAACAATGTTATCAACGATGGCATTCAACAAACAACTCCTTTTCCAACTTCATTTCCTGAAACAATGGTGAGTACTCCAATTTGCTACAATGTCCATTGAATTAGCAAGTGTTCATATTATACAAAAAGTTTTATGTTTAGTGTATCGATTTATCTCGAGCATCTTCTAATTGTTTATTGTTAAACAAACAGACAGCAATGGGAGGTTTGGATGGAACATCGTCATCATGGATCAACCAAAATGAACCAAATTGGCCTCAAACTCCATCAAGGCATCATAATTCCTTTATTCATCAACCTCAGCCGGGACATGGCTATATGACACCGAACGCAACCACATCACAACATGGTGGCTTCAATCAACCTGGACCTTCTTTTCCTCCTCCCTGGTATCCAATTTTTCATTTTTAGTATTTTCTGTAAAAAAAAATTAGTTTTTCAATCAGGAAAGTAACATTATAGCTTGAACATGAACCCAGCAAGATAATCATAAGTTTGTTTACGAATGATTTTGGATTCAGGATTCAAACTTTTTCTAATGAAGGACAAGTACATCAAGTTGCTGTAATTCCTAACATAGACAATATGCAACAAGAGAACTTCGTGCTTGGGTAATGATTGACTTCTAGCTGCTGTGTTTTAACACAGTATTAATACCTTTTTTATAATTAGATACATCATTGATTTTTATTGCTTAAGAGAGACTACCAATTATGGAATGGTTTTATAATATGATCACTTCATTTTTATACAGGTCACAGATGGATACCCTCCAAGTCCGAGGATTGCAAAATCAAACTGCTATGCCAAATGCCTCTAATCCTGGCCTTGGCACTTCCCTGCGAAGACAAAATAGGGGTTTAAATACTCAAAAAGTAAGAAGTCTAACTGAATTATCATCGTCTTTTTTTCCCCTTTGATTGTGCTATAAACTAACTATCAATTTTAATAGCAAAATAAGGGTAACTTGATCCGTTAATTTTTATTCCATATTTTGACCGATTTTTATTCTATATTTGACTCTTTTTTTTTTCTTCTATAGGTCGAAATGGTAGCATGAAGTGTATGTTTTGTCCACATACATATACCATTAAAACTTCCATTTCAAGGATCAAATGGCATTTATCAGGAGAGACAGGGCACGGTGTTGCCATTTGTCGTGGGGTGACTAAAGAAGTTCAAGAAGCAGCCTTTCAAGCTGCTAACAAAAGACAAAAAATCACAGCAAGTTCAGTCACTGTTAATGATTGTGGAATTTCAACTTGTCCACAAGAACAAAACATTGAGATTAACTTGGTAGGAGGTATTGGAAGGGTACAAAGAGAACTTCAGGTTGTAGAACCCGAGGTAGGGGAAGAGAGGATTTCTTCTCATGCAATAGCAGGAAACAAAGAAGTAAGCATGAACGGAATGAGAGCACAAGAAGATAGAGTTTCCGAAGGGGCACTCGAGAGCAGACTGAGGACAGAACCAGTGGATCGAGCGTTGGAAGAAAGCAATCCAGTACTTGGCAATTTGGCAGGGGCTGCTGGAAGGATACAAGTGGGAGTTCAGGGCATGGAACAAGGTCCCGGAGAAGAGAGAATTCAGTCACAAGAACCCGGGGTAGGGGAAGAGAGGATTTCTTCTCATGCAATAGCAGGAAACGACGTAGTAAGCATGACTGGAATGAGAGCACAAGAAGATGGAGTTTTCGAAGGGGCACTCGAGAGCAGACCGAGGACAGAACCAGTGGAGGAGGATGTCGAGAATAGTCGAAGATCAGTGCAGGTTGGTGCTGGAGGAGTTCCATTACCTACTAGCTCTACAAAGCCACAGGGTCAAGCATTCAAAGAGAATACGAAGGTGATATGGTCTTTGTTAATGGATGGGAAAGTCTCAACCATTGGTATTTATGGGATGGGGGGAGTTGGTAAATCCACAATACTACGACATATCTATAATGAGCTTCTACAAAGACCAGATATTTGTGATCATGTTTGGTGGGTGACTGTGTCTGAAGATTTTAGCATTAATAGATTGCAAAATCTTATTGCTGAACATCTTGATCTAGATCTTTCAAGAAAAAATGATGAACTGCATAGAGCTGCCAAGTTGTCAGAAGAACTAAGGAAGAAACAAAAATGGATTCTCATTTTAGATGATTTGTGGAACCATTTTGAGCTACACGAAGTTGGAATTCCTGAGAAGTTGGAAGGATGCAAGCTGATTATGACAACTCGATCAGAAATGGTTTGTCATCAGATGGCTTGCCACCACAGAATCAAAGTGAAGCCACTTTCTGAGAAAGAAGCTTGGATTTTGTTCATGGAGAAACTTGGACGTGACATAGCACTTTTACCAGAAGTGGAACGAATTGCAAAAGCTATTGCTAGGGAATGTGCTGGTTTGCCGTTGGGAATTATTACAGTGGCAAGAAGCTTGAGGGGAGTGGATGATCTACATGAGTGGAGAAATACATTGAAGAAATTGAGAGAATCAGAATTTAGGGACATAGATGATAAAGTATTCAGGTTATTGAGGTTTAGTTATGATCGGTTAGGTGATTTAGCACTACAACAATGTCTCTTGTACTGTGCATTATTTCCTGAAGATGGTCACATTGAAAGGGATACGTTGATAGGTTATTTGATCGATGAGGGAATAATTGAAGGAATGAGGAGCTGGAAAGATTCATTTGACAAGGGCCACACGATGCTTAATAAACTCGAATATGTCTGTCTATTGGAAGGTTATAAATTCAACTATGGTCGTGGTGGATTTGTCAAGATACATGACTTGATTAGGGACATGGCTATCCAAATACTGCTAGAGAACTCTCAAGTCATGGTTAAAGCTCGTGCACAATTAAAAGTGTTGCCAGATGCTGAGGAGTGGACAGAGAATCTCACAAGAGTCTCACTAATGGAAAACAAGATCGAAGAAATTCCTTCCAGCCATTCACCAATGTGTCCAAATCTATCCTCTCTATTTCTATGTCATAATGAAGGGTTGGGATTTATTGCAGATTCATTTTTCAAGCAATTGCATGGGCTCAAGGTCCTCGATCTGTCTTGCACAAGTATTGAAAATTTGCCAGACTCTGTCTCTGATTTGGTGAGTCTCACTGCATTATTGATCAACTGTTGTGATAAATTAAGACATGTTCCATCATTAAAAAAGCTCAGGGAATTGAAGAGGTTGGATCTCTCTTTGACTAATCTTGAAAAGATGCCAGAAGGAATGGAATGTCTATCCAAACTAAGGTATCTTAGAATGAATGGATGTGGTGAAAAGGAGTTTCCTAGTGGGATATTATCAAAACTCTCTAACCTGCAAGTCTTTGTATTAGAAGAATTTCCTAGTGGGATAACAGTTAAAGGAAACGAAGTAGTATCCTTGAGAAATTTGGAAACTTTGGAATGCCATTTCGAAGGTCTCCCTGACTTCGTGGAGTATCTCAGATCTCGGGATGGGATCCAATCATTAAGCACATGCAAAATTTCAGTAGGAATGGTGGATGGTGATTTTTGGGAAGACATTGATTATTATCCAAGTAAAACAATTGGGTTGGGTAATTTGAGTATCAGCGGAGATGGAGATTTTCAAGTCATGTTCTTAGATGGCATTCAAGGACTGGTTTGTGAAAGCATCGATGCAAGAAGTTTATGTGATGTTCTGTCATTAGAGAATGCACCTGAACTAGAGCTCATCGACATTAAGGATTGCGATAGCATGGAGAGCTTGGTTTCATCTTCTTGGTTCTGCTCTGCTCCACCACCAATGCCATCATATAATGGTATGTTTTCTGGTCTTGAACGGTTTTATTGTGGTGGATGTAACAATATGAAGAAGTTGTTCCCGCTTGTGCTACTACCAAACCTTGTAAACCTGGAAGTGATTAGTGTTATTAACTGTGAGAAAATGGAGGAGATAATAGGAACAACAGATGAAGAGAGCAACACCTCCAATCCCATCACGGAATTAATACTCCCAAAGTTAAGAACTCTGGAATTGTTGTGTTTACCAGAACTGAAAAGCATTTGCAGTGCAAAACTGATTTGCAATTCTCTTAAAGATATTAGTGTAAGGCATTGTGGGAAGCTGAAGAGGATCCCCTTCCCCTTCTCTTAAAAAAATCTGAGCATATCCAGAACAATGGTGGGAGACAGTAGTGGAGTGGGAGCATCCTAATGCAAAAGATGTCCTTCGTCCTTTTGTAGGGTTTGACAAATGGTAATCCTTCCGTTGTAAGAACACTAATTGAGTGTCCTTCCATTGTAAGAACACTAATTGATTGTAACCTTAAATTTTCTCATAATCAATAATATATCATTCTTTCAATCATTTTTGTCAAAAATCATGTGCAAAACATAATTATTTTTTATATGAAGGATGAAAATAGTCCTTTAAAACAAGGATGTTCTTATTAATTATAATTTAAAATTTGATTAATATTATATTTTCATCCTATTGAGGTTCTCCAAGATGAAAATCCAAAAAATAAAAAAATACTATATTGATTTATCATTAAAGTAACCTAATAAATTATTTTTTTTAATTTTTAATTTAATTATTTTTTTTATGTTTTCAAATCGTTTTGACGTGTTGATATTAAAAATATTTTTTAAAAAATAATAATAAAATATTATTTTGGTGCATTACCAAACACAAAATATTTTAAAAAATAATTAATACTGCACTCTCAAACACCCCTAAATGCTCTATTATTGAAATAAAATGCTAAAATGTGAATAGAAATAATAGAAATTAATGTGTATTTTTTAATTGAATTTCTATTTACTTTGATACACTCTTGAACAAGTCTTTATGTTTGATTTCAGAGTTTATAGAAGAGCAAGTCAAGGCCCAATCAAATTCAAAGGAGTCGTGAAATTCACTTGGAACCAACCTGGATACACTAAAAGTAGTAATGTTACTTTGATACACTAAAAGTAGAAATTCACTCTTCCTTGAATGTGAACTAATGTAAACCCTCGCATGAACATAGGATCGTAGAAAAAAAAAAGAAAAAGAAAGAATGACCCCAATAAGTAATGAAGACTTAATATGAAAAGAAATGAATAAATAATAGAAATAATAATAAATACAACGGGTAAGAGAGAGAATAAGCTCTATAAATAAATTTAAAAGTATAGTAGAAGTCATAATGAACGTTTTAAATTTTGAATTAAAATTTATAATATTAGTAAGAATAGAGACGAGTTTTAAGGGATGAAGTTTTCTTTTATAAAACCTGACATGAAACCATTTAAAAGTTTCACCCAACAACAACTTTGTAATAGTCAATAAGTGTGAATAATATATATAAGAAAGAGTAAAATAATAATAAGAGTGAAATGAGTGAGTTTTGGAGAAGAGCATGTAAGGGAAGATTTGACCGGTTATCAACCCAAAATGAATGTGATAACCGGCCTTGAAAAAAAAAAGAAAAGAAGAAGAAGAACCAAACCCAAACAAGACCTAATTTCATTAATGAGGGAGTACAAGTAGTTGGGAGAAAAGATTGTGACTTTACCTCTCCCATTATTGCCGCCCAAGACAGCCCCTGGCAGCCCCCTCTCTTACAAAATTTTCAGCAAAGTGTTCTCTTGCATTTCATCCATACGATGCTAGAGTGAATGAAGAGTGAAAGTGAGGAGAAAGACCACAAAATAGAGATGTAGAAAGAGAGAGAGAGAGAGATTCACGGCTAAAGGCAGAAAGAGGGGGAGAAGAATCAACCAAGGAAGAGAACAAGAAGAACACGTATAGAGTTGTCAAAAAATCATCCTTAATCCTTGCTTAATTCATATGGTAAGAAAAACCCTTCAATCTCCATTGTTGTCTTGAGTGAGCTTTGCTGAAAAAGGGTGAACAACCCAAATGAAAACTTAGGATTTTTGTGCATATTAATGTTTTGAAAACTAATATTGTGAACAATAAATTTTATAAAGGAAAGAACAAATTTCAAAGAATGTATAGTAAGAAAAACTTCATGTAAATTAAGGAGAAAACCCTAGATTAGGGCCGGCCATAAGGGGACTTGAAGGGGGGAGGAGAAAATTGAAGATATATTTCAATGATTCATGATCTTGAACAAATATTTAAGGAAAACAGGGCTGGAACAGAGGTTAAAAGTGTGGATGTTCTTTGAAATTATATGAATAAATGTTGAATCCCTTATAATTTCTTGTATGAGAGATTGGTATATGTTTTATGTATGATAACATATATTGTAAATGAAGAAAATGATGTGATTTAAATGAATGAACTAATGAGGACATGGAGCACAAGTTTCGGCCAAGAGAAGAAATTCAAGGCAGAAATTCTGGTTTGGTGAATGTTGCTTGAAAAATAGAAATGATTGCTTTGAATAACCTTGTATGAAGAATAGAAATAAACATTTAGTGACAATATTTTAAAGGACGTATTGATATCATCTTAATATACATTGTTCAATGAAAGGAGTAAGAAACCATAAAAATATACTTGTGGGTATATGTATTAGTTTGAAAGAAGAAAATGTGCAAGAGGCACAAATAAAATTATATGCGTAATGTGAACATCTCTAGATAGACAATTATTAATGATCATATACATATGAAAATGTTTAGGTGAGGTAATGTTGCTTAGAGTGGATAATGAAAGGAATTGAAGAAAATTCATTATAATTCATTTAAGTATGTTCGGCAAAAAGAAAACAACATAGGAAGGGTTATGGTTTAAGGCATTTGACATGCTCACCAATGCTTGGTATTGAGTAAAAGAAAATTTAACATGAGTGTTTATGAAGTTTTGATCAAGAATTGTTAGCAAGTAGCCATATCAAGGAAGAAAGTTCTTTCATCTGGTTGTTGTGCTTAATGAATAGTTCTAGCAAAATAATAATAATAATAATAATAATAATTTTGATCATTTTGATGGACATGTAATATGTGTGGTAATACTATTTGACTTGAAATATGTGGAACATATTATATCATGCCAATATAGATGAGAATTGATAATGTTATCTTGAATATAAACACAAAAGGATTTATTGTAGAAATAAGGTCTATATTCGGCCAAGGTAGAAGAAAGAGTTGGTTGGACATTTAATATTAGTGAGAATGGATGCTGATTTAATGAATTAAAGTGATGACTAAAAATAGCTTATTCATGAACTTGTTTTCAAAACTAATTGGGCATGTGAAATAATAGATATGATGAATGAATCAGAAAAGGGGTCTGAGTACTAATTCAGGATGTTCTACTGGAATGTAGGAGAAGCATACAAAGTGGGACCGAATTTCTCACGTGCAAGTACAACAGGAGTTCTAGGTAAGGGTTGCCCCCTTGCTTCTTTAAATTGTTTAAATTCTTGTAATGCTAGTTATATGATAGACATTATGTGTATTTTGTACTAATGTGTATCATGAGAAATATTGCTATGTGAACATTGCCTACGAGCAGTACAAATATTGTTGCGTGAAAGTTACCAACAAGTAGGAGAAATATTATTATTGTGTGAACATTGCCAATGAGCAAGAAATGTTATTACAATGTGAATGTTGCCTACGAGCAGGGAAACAAATACTAATTCTATGTGAAATGTTGCCTACAAGCACGAGAAATAATATTATTATATGAATATGCCCACCCGGTGAAAATGACTAAAGAAAGGAAAGATACGGTGAAACAGACATGGATTTGAAATCTGAATTTTGGTCGTGTGGAGTTCGGATATGGGTCTATATTATGTATATGTGAAAAAGAAAAACGATCGCCTATGGACTTGATTAGCCGACCTCGAATAGGGGCGGCTAATGATGTTAACAAATATTGTTAACATCGGCATGACCTTGATGGAAATATAATAAATATTGAGCTTGATTAACTATTCGTATCACGAATAGTTAATGATACTGACAAATAATGTTTGTATCGGCAAACCCATTATAACTTGATTAACTTCCTGAGGAGGAAGTTAATGATGTCAAGAGAACTTGGCATCGGCATTTCCGGAAACATCTCCAAGTGATGGAGAGCAATTGATTGACTATTTTGGGTTGGAAATAGCTCAATGGCATCGATCGATTAAGTTGGTGCTGGCATTGCTAAGGAATTGATTAGTCTATCCGGGTAAGGGTGACTAATGACACTAATAGGAGTTATTAGTGTCGGCAGCGATTGCCTCAAAATTTAGGGCGGATAAGAAAAAGGGTAAATCAGATGAAAATTAATGTATGATAATCGAAAAGGAAACCATAAGTAGGTTGTGGAAGGATAGGCATTAGATGTAGTAAAGGATCTTCTTTTGCGGATCAATTATGATTATGCCCTATCGAGTTAGTACACATATGCGTAGTTACACGTAGTGGTGACCCTCCATTATCTGGTTGTATTTTATTTATTTAATATAATTATTCCTTTATTTTGATGTTGCAGGTCTTTGTCATTCCTGTCAGGAGTAGTGTCCTAGGTGTCTAGTTCTTTTGTATGAATTAAGGAATTAGCATGTCCAATCCTTTTGTATGGCTTAGGGTTAGCGTGTGAATCTGGGATGAAATGGACGTTGTTGTATTTTCTTAAGATAATTATATGACAGGAACAATGTTAGTGTTCCTTTATCTTAATCATAGAGACCTTTAGAATTTATGCTTGTAATATTAATGTTATTAATCAAGTTAATTACTATTAGTTTGTGTTGTAAATTAAATGTTCGAAATGAATCCCTAGATTTGCAAAATATTATGATAAATAATAATTGTGGTCGCAATGCGATATGGATATGCGTTGATGATGGAATGAACATGAAATATGTATAGGATGAGTTGTTGATAACTTGGAACCTCCCGGTATAGGGGAGGCTCTGCCAAAATTTCGGTAGAAATTCCGTTACAGTGTAAAATAATCAAGAAAAGAAAAACTCGTATTTTTACATACCAAATTATAGGAAATTAATTTTAAATGCTTACAAAATTGTCGGGCGTTACAATTGGTATCAGAGCGTGGTTATGATACTAAATAACATGAAGGGTGTGACTAACTATATATCTCGTGATAGCACGAATGATCTTTGGGTTATATATATGCTTATAATACTAGCAAAAAAAAAAAAAGTGATGCTTGATTGTCGTGAAGCTGGTAAATAAAGAAATGAATTATCAATGTGTGACGGTGGTATCAGTAACAAATGTTAAATGTTGGAAACTTGCTTGATAATGTGACAGATGATAGTAGGAATTCCTGAAATGGAACAAAACCAGAATATCAATGAAATAGTGATACAATACGATGTTAGATGTCCTAATGAAAGGGATTGGGGAGAAATGAAAATGTATGAAGATTACAGTGAATACTTAATTGTCTAGGCACAAATAAATGTTATTGTGACTAATAAGTTGAATCAAGGTGTGTCTCAAAATGTGCATGGGAAGTGGACCTGTTTCTGGTATTTCATACTTAAAGCAATAATTGTTCCAAGTCTTGCTCAAAGAGTAGTATAAAAAGGGGTTGTAACTAGGAATATAATGAATTCTAAAATAGGTTCCGGACATAATGGATGGTAAAAGTTTCATACGGGTATTATTGATATGGGGCAAAGGTTAACATATGACTGGAATAAACGATGAACTTACCTTTTGAAGTATCTAACCTCAGAACCAGGAAGAAAAAAAGAGAAAAAGAAAAAAAGAATGGTGGTTGAGTGCACTTGCCATTCAGATGCTGATGTCTTTCGCAAATTTCAAGTTTTATTCTATATGGTCTTACACTTTCATGAACAGAATCATTTCTTATCAATGTTGGCTGATGCAGAGTCTTACTACTGACTCTTGTCGGGCTGTTGTGGTTATGCTCTGGCCTCTGCTGCAGCTGCATGGCTTGCTTTTATTTCAATGATGTAGTTCTGGTTGACTCTTCCTTCGCCATTGGCATATGAGAGCCTGGTCATATGCTGGACAGCTAATAGTCCTGTGTGTCTGTTGTTGCCACATGTTGCGTGGTCTCTGGAGCATTTCTGTTTTGGTAGGGATGCTGATGTCCTGGTCAGCTTTGGCTTTTATAGCCTGGATGCTGCCGTCTCCTACTGGTGCCATTTTTTTTCTGCTGCTGGTGCAGGTCACTGGGCCTGCATCATGCTATTATTGCTGCCTTTTGCAAATATTTCTGCTGTCTCTGTTTTGTTCTAGTGGCGCTCCATCTGGAGCATTCATAGGTATCCCTTCATCTTCCAGCCGTTCTGCTGGTCTGTTGGGGTAACTGTTGCAGGTGATGATTGCTGCTGCCTTCTCATCATTCGGCTTTGAGAACTCTGCCTGCTGGTTTGATTTATATGGACGCTTTATCCATTTCCGCGTGTGTTCTAGCTGCTTCTTTTGTAGTCGGGCTTCCTTGTGCTCAGCGTTGTTCATTACTTACTCCATGCTCTAGCTTCTATGGTTGTTGCTGCTGCTGTGGATAATGCCTCACTTTTGTCTACTGATGCTGATTGGGTTAATTTTAACACCTGCAATCCTTGTTTGGTTTCTTCCTTAACCTTTTGGTGCTCACCATGGGATGTTTGGCCTTGCGTGTCTAGCCTTTTGCTGGGAGCATGTTCCCTCTTTGTTTTTATTGAATACCATATATTTGCTTCTCATTCACTGCTTCCCGGATAGTTGGCAAAAGCATGTATGACCTGGCTGTATTCGGTTCTGTTCTAATTGGGAGTTTGTTCCCTTTTAGTTTTCATTATATTTCGTATATGTATATGAACTTGCTAATTATCTGGTATGGTTACTTTTGCTCTTAATACATACTTACATTCTGAAAAAAAAAAAAAAACAACAACCACGATCATGATTATTTTCTTAGTTAATCTAACAACACGTATATAATACATGTTATTGAATGATGCGAACTAGAAGGAACATAGAATTACATGTTGTAATGAGTGTCAAAACATAAATTCCAAGGAAGTATCATCTTCGAAGGGAAATTTATAGAATGAGTGATGCATGATCAATGAATAAATAAAATTATTATACCACTATATAGTGCAATGAACATGTATTGGGTTTGGAAAGGATAAAGAAAGAAGAGGAGAAACCCATGGTTCTTGATTTGGGTTTCGACTGTAGAGGTATTGAAAAAGGTTTAAGCCATATTGATTAGGATGGAATGATGTTAGTAGGTGTTTAAATTGTTCCGTGGGAAAACACAATTGGCGGGAAAATAAGTTATAGAAGGGACCAATATGTTGAAATTACGAGGAAACCTGCTGTTGAATTTGTTTAAAACAGACTAGAGAAAAGAAAATGAAAATTTATGACACGGGATGTAACCAGCGACTGTCGGATAAGAGTATTTAAAGCATTAAAAAAAAGAAAAAAAAAGAAGTGATGCGTTACCTTGTTTGAGAATGCTTGTGTTTTTAAATTTTTTTTATTTTTTTAAATATTTTTTTTTATATTTTTAAATTATTTTAATGTAGTGATGGTAAAAATAATTTTTAAAAAAATAAAAATATTATTTTTTATATATTTTTTAGATGGCTGCCAAAAGAAGTCCTAAAATTTAGGTTTTTGATGAAAAGCGTGTGGGACACGGGGACCATGGGGTGTGATGAAAAAGCGGGTTTAAAAGTGGGGCTGCCCATAAAAAAAGACGTGTGGGAACTCCACCAGAGAAAAAAAAAACAAGAAAAAACTAAGAACGAATAAGAAGCTCACGAATAGTTAAGAGACGTATTCACACCCATTTCATTGTAAATTATAATAAGTAATCCAATGTGTTTTGTTTTTTTTTTCTTTTATTTTTTAAATTTTGTTTTTGTTTATTTTACATTTGGTGATTTAAAATTTAACTTTATAATTTATTTATTTTTATTTTATATTTTTATAAAGTTAACATGTTTTATACTAGTTTACTGGTTTAATGAAGTATTTTTTTTGCTTATTATTTTTTTTTTAAAAAGCTAAACAATGTGGGAGAACAACTATTCACCCACACCCATTTTATTATAGATTACAATAATAACTTATAGTGTTTTGCTTCTTCTTCTCTTTTTTTATCTTTTCCTTTCCTTTTTTTGGTTATCAATTTTTTAATTTTTTTTTATTTTCATTTGTGGGTTGGTTTAGAATTTAGTTTCATAATTGATTTTATTTTTCTTTGTATGATGTTATTGCGGTCTAAAAATATATATATTATTATTGGGCTGATGTTTAATTTTATAATTATCTCTGTTTATTATCATATTGTTAAAAAAGAATTTTTTTTTAAAAAAAATATAATCCTACTGGAGTCCATAACCTTGTTTATGAGTTTGATGTGTTAGCCCAAGTTACCTGATTCACAGGTTTAACAGGTTTACCGTCTAATTGAATATGTTTTTTTTTTTTTAATTGATTTTTTTTATTTTGACCTTCAATATCAGATTGATTTAGAAATAGACTACATGATTTATTTATTTATTTTATTTTTAATACTAATACATTAAATTAAAAAAAAAAAACATTAAAAAAATCTATTTATCTTTTTTGAAAAAACAACTAAAAACAAAAGCAATCACCCGCTCTTAATTAATCACATATTTATTATTATTTTTTTATTAAAAAAAATAAAAAAATAAAAAAACATTTTAAAAAGGAAAGGATGTAATTGTTTCCAATATTCACGTGTTTACATTTTCTAGGCATCTTCTTCCAAGCTTCATAATTGGGGTGGTCCACACGTTTAACGTCCTAGCAATATTTATACCCTTTTTGACAATTAGATACACCATTGAATTTTGGTTTTATAATATGATGACGTCATGTTTATCATGATAAGTCAAAGCAATTATATTCATTTAATACATAAAAAAGTCATAAATATTCCATCTTAAATTAAGCAAGCTTGATAGATATAACTTAAGATATGAGAGTATCTCCAATGGAGAAGCTAAATGGATAATCAAAAATAAAAAACTAATATTTTAGTTTTTTTTTGCTTGTTTTGTACACTCCAAGGGAAAAGCCAAACAAAATGCTAAAATACCTTTTCTCTTCCACAAATGCTATTCCTACATATCTCTTAAAAGAGCCAAAACAAATCAAGTGGGGCCAACAAAAGAACAAGCCAATTAAATCTAGCCATGTGGAAAAAAATAACATCAAAATCATTAAAAAAAAATAAAACACTTCTTTATTCTACTCTAATAGAATTGGCTTTTCAAATGACTTTTTTCCATTGGAATATGCATGGTAAAAAAAGCTATATTTATACTATTCAAAATATTATTTTATCAATTTGCCTCTTTAAAATAGCATCTCCCATTAGAGATGCTCTAAGGCAAAGAGTTAGCAGGGAGTAGTGGTGATAAAGACCTGATATTTGCCTCATCAAGCAGGCAGAAAGTAACGACATATGCTCTTTTAATATCAAAGCTAAATTAGTAGTCTTTGAGGTTATTTAATTTAAATAATTATTTTTTTTAATCAGCAACGGATAATCCGTTGTAAATTTTATGTTGCTTTTAGCAACGAATTTTCTGTTGCTAAGCATGTTACTAATATTAAAAAAATAATATATATTTAATCCATTGCAAATATGTTACTAAATTAAGCAATGAAATTATTGGTTACTAAAATCTGATGCTAATACCCTCATTTTTTTAGTAGTGTCAATTTTTATTCTTTATTTTGAACCCCCCCCCCCCCTTTTTTTCCTATAGGTTGAAAGGGTTGGTTCAAATGATTCATTTTTGGAATTATGTTGAAGAAAGGGCTGATGCTAGCATGAAGTGTAAGTTTTGTCCACATACATATGCCATTAAAACTTCCATTTCAAGGATCAAATGGCATTTGTCAGGAGAAGAAGGGCACGGTGTTGCCATTTGTCGTGGGGTGCCTAAAGAAGTTCAAGAAGCAGCTTTTCTAGCTGCTAACAAAAGACAGAAAATCACAGCAAGTTCAGTCAATGTTAATGATTGTGGGATTTCAACTTGTCCACAGGAACAAAACATTGAGATTAACATGGTAGGAGTAGGGGAACAGATGATTTCTTCACATGCAATAGCAGGAAACGACGTGGTAAGCATGACCGGAATGAGAGCACAAGAAGATAGAGTTTTTGAAGGGGCACTCGAGAGCAGACGGAGGACAGAACCAGTGGATCGATCATTGGAACAAAGCAATGCAGTACTTGGCAATTTGGCAGGGGGTGCTGGAAGGATACAAGTGGGAGTTCAGGGGGTGCTGGAACAAGGTGCCGGGGAAGAGAGAATTAATCGGGTTAGAGTGAGGACAGAACCAGTGGAGGAGGATGTGGAGAATAGTCGAAGATCAGTGCAGGTTGGTGCTGGAGCTAGATCTTCTGAAAGTCTGAAATACAACAAGACTAGAGGAGTTCCATTACCTACTAGCTCTACAAAGCCAGTGGGTCAAGCATTCGAAGAGAATACGAAGGTGATATGGTCTTTGTTAATGGATGGGGAAGTCTCGACCATTGGCATTTATGGGATGGGGGGAGTTGGTAAATCCACAATACTACAACATATCCATAATGAGCTTCTACAAAGACTAGATATTTGTGATCATGTTTGGTAGGTGACTGTGTCTCAAGATTTCAGCATTAATAAATTATAGAATGTTATTGCTAAGCATCTTCATTTAGACCTTTCAAGCGAAGATGATGTTCTACTCAGACCTTCCAAATTGTCAGAAGAACTAAGGAAGAAACAAAAATGGATTCTCATTTTAGATAATTTGTGGAACAATTTTGAACTTGACAGAGTGGGAATTCCTGAGAAGTTGAAAGAATGCAAGCTGATTATAACAACTCGTTCAGAAATGGTTTGTCATCAGATGGCTTGCCACCGTAAAATCAAAGTGAATCCACTTTCTGATGGAGAAGCTTGGACTTTGTTCATGGTGAAACTTGGACGTGACATAGCACTTTCGTGAGAAGCGGAAGGGATTGCAAAACCTGTAGCAAAGGAATGTGCTGGTTTGCCGTTGGGAATTATTATAGTAGCAAGAAACTTGATGGGAGTGGATGACCTACATGAGTGGAGAAATACATTGAAGAAATTGAAAGAATCAGAATTTAGGGACAATGAAGTATTCAAGTTATTGAGGTTTAGTTATGAACGGTTAGGTCATTTAGCACTACAACAATGTCTCTTGTACTGTGCATTATTTCTTGAAGATAATTGGATTGTAAGGGAGGAGATGATAGGTTATTTGATCGATGAGGGGATAATTAAAGTAAAGAGGAGAAGGGGAGATGCATTTGATGAGGGCCACACAATGCTTAATAGACTTGAATATGTCTGCTTATTGAAAAGTACTATTTATCATGTACATGTCAAGATGCATGACTTGATTAGGGACATGGCCATCCACATACTGCTAGAGAATTCTCAAGTCATGATTAAAGCAGGTGCGCAATTAAAAGAGTTGCCAGACGTAGAGGAGTGGACGGAGAACCTGACGATTGTTTCACTAATGCAAAACAAGATCGAAGAAATTCCTTCCAGCCATTCACCAAAGTGTCCAAATTTTTCATCTCTATTTTTACGTGAGAATAAAGAGCTGCGATTGATTGCGGATTCATTTTTCAAGCAATTACATGGGCTCAAGGTCCTCGATCTGTCTTGCACAGGTATTGAAAATTTTCCAGACTCTATCTCTGATTTGGTGAGTCTCACTGCATTATTGCTCAATGATTGTACAAGATTAAGACATGTTCCATCATTAAAGAAGCTCAGGAAACTAAAAAGGTTGGATCTTTGTGGCACTGCACTTGAAAAGATGCCGCAAGGAATGGAATGCCTAACCAACCTGAGGTATCTTATAATGAATGGATGTGGTGAAAAGGAGTTTTCTAGTGGGATATTACCAAAACTCTCTCACCTGCAAGTCTTTGAACTACAAGAGTTTTTTGAGGAACATTATGCTTCGATAACAGTTAAAGGAAAGGAAGTAGGATCCTTGAGAAATTTAGAAACTTTGGAATGCCATTTCGAAGGTTTCTCTGACTTCATGGAGTTTCTCAGATCTCGGGATGGGATCCAATCATTAAGCACATATACAATTTTAGTAGGAATGGTGGATGACAATGATGATTTTCCACTCATGTCATTCAACACAGTTAGTTTGGGTAATTTCAGTATGAACAAAGATAGAGATTTTCAGGTCAAGTTGTTGAATAACATTCAAGGACTATATATATTGTGAATGCATCGATGCAAGAAG
Organism: Populus alba; assembly: GCF_005239225.2. Taxonomy (NCBI): domain Eukaryota; kingdom Viridiplantae; phylum Streptophyta; class Magnoliopsida; order Malpighiales; family Salicaceae; genus Populus; species Populus alba. Next base: position 5,811,034 of record NC_133302.1, read on the forward strand.
TTTATGTGATGTTTTTTCATTAGAGAATGCAACTGAACTGGAGCGCATCAAGATTTTGGATTGCAATGACATAGAGAGCTTGGTTTCATCTACGGTGTTTGTGTTAAGGGATCCACTAGTAGTGAGTTAGAAGTTGACTACTATGGTAGATTAGAAGAGATCGTCGAACTGCAATATCATAGCGAGCAAAATAAAGTGTTTTTATTCAAATGCTATTGGTATAACACAACTGATAAAGGAATCAGAGTTGATCCACACTATGGTCTGGTCGAAATCAACTCAAAAGCTAGACACCGCAACATAAACGATGTCTTTGTTTTCACAAAGCAATGTCAACAAGTTTATTACACATACACCCCTTCATTTAGAAAGGATCGATCAAGAGTTGATTGGTTGTCCGTTGTAAAAACGAAACCACGGGGTCATGTCGAGGTTGTTCAGGATGAGAACGAAGACACAAGTGTGCGAGATGAAGTCTTTCAAGTTAGTGAGTTGGTTGAACCATATTGAGTTGCTCCTTTGATTGAAATGGAAGAAAATTCAAATTTTCGTGTTTTTGATGATAGTCTTTTTGATGTTGACGTAGAGGAGTTGAATGTTGTTTTGAGCTTTAGTGGACAAGAAAATGTCAATGAAGAAGATGATATCCATATTGAAGATTGCGATGAAGGTGATGACTATTCAATTGATGACGAAGAAGAAGAAAATTCTGACTAACTATCAAAACGAAACCCTATGTAAAACCCTTTTCTTCATGTAATTTACATTATGGATGATATATTTTGTAACACGAAATATATATTTATTGTTTACGCACTATTGCTATTGTTTTGTGCGATAAACAGTTTATCATTGAAGTTTTTGCAGGAAGGTAAATAGGAAATACAAACACAACATTTCTTGTACATTGAACAATCACCGACGTCCATACCGACGGACTAACTTCCGTCGACATCTCATAGAGAGTTCAAAAATAATTACAACAAAATACCACAATGACCGACGACAATACCGACGGAATCATGTATGTCGGCATCTTACATAGAGTTTGAAAATAATTACAACAAAATACCACAATCACCGACGTCTATACTGACGGAATCATGTCCGTCGGCATCTCACAGAGAGTTCAAAAATAATTACAACAAAATGCCACATTCACCGATGTCCATACCGACAAAATCATGTTCGTCGGTAATTTGTCGGTGGGCAAATTTTACCGACACAAATTGTGAAGCCCGAGAATAAAGTATACAAAGAGGGAGAGGTTTATAATAATTCCAAATGTTGTTATAATATAAAATAAAGCAAAATAATAATAATAATAATAATACTGAAAAAAAGAGGGTGAAAGATGTGGCCAAAATGGAATTAAGAAGAGATGGGACTATAAATACCCATCCCTTCTCTCATCCATGGCCGGCTGAAAATAAGAATAATGAGGGGGGAGAATTTCAGATTTTTCTTTCATCAAAACTTGGAGTAAACACCTAAAATTAGTAAACCCAAATTAGCCTTGGAATTATTAAGTGGAGGAGCATAATCGGGTGGAAGAATTAACAAGAAGAAAAGTGAAGAATTGGTGAAGAAAAGAGGGGGAAAAGTGGCTGACAACATACAAGGAGAAGAAGGCTAAGATTCTTCTAAAATTTGTGAAGTAAAGTTTAGATTTCCATTCAAGTAAGGAGTTCTAATTCCAATTTCTATGAAATCAACTTCAATTTGATTATAAGTTTATGCCTTTCTTGAATTGGGAATTAGGGTTCTTTAACATAAAATGTTGGGAAAATGCAGAAATGAGTGACGTTAAATGGATTAGAATAATCTAAGTGACTTAAAGAAAAAAGAAGAGAAAAACGGATAGAGAGAGCTGCAGATTTTGGAGTAAAACCAATAATACTCCGGTGGCCATATCTCAGGACTCCACCGTTGGATCATGCTAAGTTTTGGATATGTTGTTCTCATTACACTTATCTACTAACTGACCGGCAGGCAATAAAACCCATGAAAAGCATTTGGATACTCTACCAAATGTACTTCTTTCCCAGATTTCTTCAGCCCCTCATGGTACCTCTTCTGCCAATCTTGCAAGGGATCGAACCCTCCGACAAAAAGTAACGTCGCAGGGAACTTCACGCCTGAAATATCCACCGCATTTGGTCCGAAAACATTAACCACCGAGTGGTTTCGGTCCGATCCCTCAGGCAGAAACGCCTTCCACATCCAGAAAATTAGTGTTTTATCTCGGTTTTTTCTAAGCCTTAGATGCATTTTTTAATTTTAGTCATTGATTGTTTTGTTTTCAATTTTATCATCATAGATTGTGCTGACTGCTATGGAGTTTTAACTCTGATGCAGCAACTTGCTGGGTTTAACTGAGTTCTGTATTTCTCAATTAGCAGCGTGCAATAAACAGCATTTAGCTTTTTCACTAATGCAATAAACAACATTTAGATAAAATTGATGAGAGGCATCATTCATAGCATAGTATTTACAGCTCTTGAAGCTAAGCTTCAGGCTCTTACATTTTCAGGTCAGCTTTTTCAAAGTTTCAACAATGGGGTGGGTCTACACGTTAACTCAGCATTAGCTTCTGATTCTTTTGTTGAAGTTTTCAATTATATGCAGCGCTAGACAAAAGAAAAGCAAATTTGAGGTGTACAGCAACTTGCCATATCTTATAATATAATCTCTGGTAGGTGAAATTTTGTGGCTTCCTTCCTAGCAACTTCCTTCTTGTCAAACAATACAATAGTCTTTGCTACTGTAACATTCTCTTCCAAATCTCATCTCATTATACCATTGATTTCCCATTTCCCTCATAAAATTTCTTAAACCTTTCTGATGATCAGTGCTTCCTTTTCTGATTGAATCGAATCATCTGGAGCTCAACATCTTGCAACTTCCTTCTTATTTTTAAACGGTATATTCTTCTCCGTTCTTGTCTTTTTTGCTGAATACTGCTTAAGCAAACCAGCACTTGAAGCGAAACTTGAATCCAGGTAAATTATTTATAATCCATCTTCTTCATTTTGTTTTTCACATGTAACTCTGGTTTGAATCTTTCAAGGAAAACACAAGTTGTAGAAATTATAAATTAGAAACTTCGGAGATAGGATCATCAACAGTTTCCAAAAATAAATAATTTGATCTTTCTCAGTTGTAACAATCCATGCCTTATGCAGTTCATACTAAATTGACCCCAAGTTAACCTTGAATTCCTTGTTTTTTCTTCTTAGTTTCTTCGCTGTTTGTAACTTATTATTTTAGTTTCAACCTTCCTTTTCCAATTAATGTACCTCCATTAATTTTTATTCAATATTTTGACCCTTTTTATCTGTAGGACAAAATGGGTAGATCAGATGATCCGTTTTGGAAGGAAGTTGAAGATATGAATGATGGAAGCATGAAGTGTAAGTTTTGTGGGCATTTATTTGCCAATGGTACTTCCATTTCGAGGATAAAGTGGCATTTATCAGGAGAGAGAGGGCATGGTGTTGGCATTTGTGGTCAGGTGCCTAAAGAAGTTCAAGGAGCAGCCTTTCTAGCTATGCGTGGTGGCTACAAAAGACATAAAGGCATAGCAAGTTCAAGCATGGAATACACTGGTGAAGGATCTTTTCAGCATGTTGACAGAAGTGTCTCTCCTTGGAGACTCAGAGTTGATGCTCATGAGAATAGAGGAGAAGCAACACAAGGAACAGATTTAGTGGATCAATTTGCTGATGCTACTTGGGTTCATATGCACTCTGCCCTTTCAAAGGAGCAGCAGCTGAATGAAATCTCTACGTATTTCATGCAGGAAGATGAAACTGTAGCGAGAACAGAACAAGTGCAGCATCTGGAGAGAGGTAGCTCTTGTGAGAGGCCATCAATTAATCAAGCTGATGAGCCTCGAGGAGATTCATCCCAACCAACAGATCCTTTGTGTCTTGATCATGGAAGATATTATGCCCAACTATTTGCTCCATCAGTAAACAATGATGTCATTATGAATGATGTGCAGAACATGCTTAGAGTGAGGACAGAACCAGTGGAGGAGGAGGGTGTGGAGAATAGTGGAAGATTAGTGCAGCCTGGCGCAGGAGCTAGATCTTCTACCAGCCTTAAATACAACACAAGTGAGACTAGAGGAGTTCCATTACCTACTAGCTCTAAGAAGCTAGTGGGTCGAGCATTTGAAGAGAATACGAAGGTGATATGGTCTTTGTTGATGGATGATGAAGTCTCAACCATTGGTATTTATGGGATGGGGGGAGTTGGTAAAACAACAATACTGCAACATATCCATAATGAGCTTCTACAAAGACAAGATATTTGTGATCATGTTTGGTGGGTAACTGTGTCTCAAGATTTCAGCATTAATAGATTGCAGAATCTTATTGCTAAACGTCTTCATCTAGACCTTTCAAGCGAAGATGATGATTTGCATAGAGCTGCCAAATTGTCAGAAAAACTAAGGAAGAAACAAAAATGGATTCTCATTTTAGATGATTTGTGGAACTATTTTGAGCTTGATGAAGTGGGAATTCCTGTGCTGTTGAAAGGATGCAAGCTGATTATGACAACTAGATCAGAAACGATTTGTCTTCGGATGGCTTGCCACCACAAAATCAAAGTGAAGCTACTTTCGGAGGGAGAAGCTTGGACTTTGTTCATGGAAAAACTTGGACGTGACATAACACTTTTACCAGAAGTGAAAGGAATTGCGAAAGATATTGCTGGGGAATGTGCTGGTTTGCCATTGGGAATTATTGCAGTGGCAGGAAGCTTGAGGGGAGTGGACGACCCACATGAGTGGAGAAATACATTGAACAAATTGAGAGAATCAGAATTTAGGGACATAGATGAGAAAGTATTCAGGTTATTGAGGTTTAGTTATGATCAGTTAGGTGATTTAGCACTAAAGCAATGTCTCTTGTACTGTGCATTATTTCCTGAAGATGATATGATTGAAAGGGAGGAGTTGATAGGTTATTTGATCGATGAGGGAATAATTAAAGGAAAGAGGAGCAGGGGAGATGCATTTGATGAGGGCCACACGATGCTTAATCGACTTGAAAATGTCTGCCTATTGGAAAATGCTAAAATAAAGTATGATGATATTAGACGTGTCAAGATGCATGACTTGATTAGGGACATGGCCATCCGAATACTGCTAGAGAACTCTCAAGGCATGGTCAAAGCAGGTGCACAATTAAAAGAGTTGCCAGATGCAGAGGAGTGGACGGAGAATCTGACGAGAGTTTCACTAATGGAAAACATGATCGAAGAAATTCCTTCCACCCATTCACCCAGGTGTCCCTATCTATCAACTCTATTGCTATGTCAAAATCGTTGGTTGGGATTTATTGCGGATTCATTTTTCAAGCAATTGCATGGGCTCCAGGTCCTCGATCTCTCTCTTGGACAGGTATTGAAAACTTGCCAGACTCTGTCTCTGATTTGGTGAGTCTCACTGCGTTATTGCTCAAACACACCAACATACGTCATGTTCCATCATTAAAGAAGCTTTAGGGCACTGAAGAGGTTGGATCTCTCTGGTACTCAGGCACTTGCAAAGATGCCGCAAGGAATGGAATGCCTAACCAACCTGAGGTATCTTAGAATGAATGGATGTGGTGAAAAGGAGTTTCCTAGTGGGATATTACCAACACTCTCTCACCTGCAAGTCTTTGTACTAGAAAAGTTTACGAAAGCTCCAACAACAGTTAAAGGAAAGGAAGTAGGATCCTTGAGAAAATTGGAAACTTTGGAATGCCATTTCAAAGGTTTTTCTGACTTCGTGGAGTATCTCAGATCTCGGGATGGGATCCTATCATTAAGCACATACAAAATTTTAGTAGGAAAGGTGGGTAGATATTTAGAGCAATTGATGGAACATTTTCCAAGTAAAACAGTTGGGTTGGGTAATTTGAGTATCAACGGAGATAGAGATTTTCAGGTCAAGTTCTTAAATGGCATTCAAGGACTGATTTGTGAATGCATCGATGCAAGAAGTTTATGTGATGTTTTGTCATTAGAGAATGCAACTGAACTGGAGCGCATCAGCATTCGGAAATGCCATAACATGGAGAGCTTGGTTTCATCTTCTTGGTTCTGCTCTGCTCCACCACGATTGCCATCATATAATGGTATCTTTTCTAGTCTTAAAAGGTTTTATTGTTATAATTGTGAAAGTATGAAGAAGTTGTTCCCACTTGTGTTGCTGCCAAACCTCATAAACCTGGAAAGGATTGAAGTTAATGAATGTGAGAAAATGGAGGAGATAATAGGAACAACAAATGAAGAAAGCAGCACCTCCAATTCCATCACGGAAGTCATTCTCCCAAAGTTAATAACTCTGAAATTGTCTTGGTTACCAGAACTGAAAAGCATTTGCAGTGCAAAACTGATTTGCAATTCTCTTGAAGATATTAGTGTAATGTCTTGTAAGAAGCTGAAGAGGATGCCAATTTGTCTTCCGTTGCTTGAAAATGGCCAGCCATCTCCTCCCCCTTCTCTTAAAGAAATCAACGCATATCCAAAAAAATGGTGGGAGTCAGTAGTGGAGTGGGAGCATCCTAACGCAAAGGATGTCCTTCGTCCCTTTGTAAACTAATATAATATAGTATGCTTACAATTACATAAATAACATTTTTCATTTTTTTTATTTCATTAAAGACTACTGAATTGTCATATTTTTTTTAACTCGATAGATAAACAATTATAATTTGAAGTTTGATTAATATTATATTTTCATCCTATTGAATTTCTCCAAGATGAAAATAAAAAAAATAAAAAAATACTATATTGATTTATCATTAAAGTAACCTAATATTATAAATCATCAGTGAAAGTATTCTTCTACACACATTTTTAAAATGTCTAAGAGAGTATGAATATGACAGTTTTTGGTTTCTAAACCTGAAACTGCCAGAAACTGCCATATTCATAAACACAATTTTTAAATACTAAATTTAATACTAAAACTAGAAAGTAGCATAGGCGTGATTTTTAAAATTTTATCCCATAGAAATTAAACAGACAAGTCTAAAATTTCACTAATGAGGATTTCAAAAAAGGAACTGCTAAAGCCTAAAATTTAGGCAATTTGTTTTTGACACAACGGGGTTCATGGAGACGCGATCAAATATAATTTTAAAAATTTAAAATAATTTAAAATAATTAAGATTAAATAATTTTTTAACTTAAAATAATTCAACTTCAATAAAACATCAAAATATTATAAAATTAAAATATTTTAACACTAATATTTTAAATTTAAAGCTAGGTCAATGTTATCAAGATTAATGAGATCTAAAACATCTATTTTTTTGCTTAAATTCCTACAAAGTATAAACTTGAAAAAAAATAACATGAATATAAACCATATTTATTAGTGATAAATCAAATTTTAAAAAATTAATATCATAGTTAATGAAAATAGTAATGAAAAAGAGCTTTTTATACTTTGATGGTTTAATTAATTAATTGAACTAGGTTCAATTTGATTCAACGGCTTTTTAAGACCGGAACAGAACATGTGGAATGAAACCGGAACATTCTGAACGGAATTTAGCCGAAAAATTTGAAAGGGACCGAGATTTGAAATAAGATGAAAATTATTTTGTTTTATTTTATTTTTTGATATATTTATAAATAAAAAAAATATTTTAAAAATAACAATAATGACATTTCTTGCTACGCTGTCAAAATCACTCTAAAAGTAGTAATGGTTTTTAATCACAACTTTCCACTCACATGTCAGATTGCTGTGATTCTTGACGTGTTACCTTGTTTGGGAATGCTTGTGTTTTTAAAAATTTTGATTTTTTTTAAATAATTTTTTTATATTTTTAGTTTATTTTAATATATTGATGTTAAAAATAATTTTTAAAAATAAAAATATTATTTTTATATATTTTTAGATGGTTGCCAAAGAAGTCCTAAAATTTAGGTTTTTGATGAAAACGTGTGGGACACGGGGACCATAGGGACGTGATGAAAAAGAGGGTTTAAAAGTGAGGCTGCCCATAAAGAAGACGTGTGGGAATTCCACCAGAGAAAAAAAAAACAAGAAAAGAATAAAATTAATTAATAATAAAATAATAAAATCAATAGTGTCATGGGTTGATTTTATTAGTTTAAGTCAACATTTATAAAAAAAAAAATATTTGAAATTTAATTAATTATTAAATAACATGTTAATGGTTAGATTACAGTGTCTTCTTTACAAATAACCAGGGGAAAAAATTAACATAAAAAAAACAAATCTTAATTTTCATTTTTTAAATAAATTAGGTAGGATTTGAGTTTTTTTAAGTAATTATATCTTTATTCGCTTAAACAAAGATACTTATTAAAACGACAGATTAGAAAAGGGAGATTTATGAGTAATTAAACTTGTAAAAGCATGTTGAAGACCATATCTAAAATATAAGGACTAATTGGGAAAAGTCTTCAAAGAAAAAGGACTACTTTTTTATGGGATGGTGGGGGAGTTTCTCGGAATTGAAATGGTCGAGGATGTAGAGGAGTACTGTCATCATTCCCATCACTGTTATCGCCAACGAAGAGTCGAAATTAGTCCTGGCCTGTTATGGCAAGTCGTCGGAGGGAGGGCGACCCATTTTCCTAAAGGATTGTTTGGCAAAGCGTACACTTGCGTAAAGGAATGGTTAAGGCTCACTTGAAAATTAAGAGTTCTATAAAAAGTATAGGATTAGGGTGTGCATAATAATGGTTGTGGTTTAAAATATTTTTTTGTATAAAAATATATTAAAATAATATTATTTTAAATTATTTTTGACATTAACACATCAAAACAATTTAAAAACATAAAAAAATTAATCTTAAACAAAAAAAAAATTATTAGGGAACACGGTTTGCATTGCATTTCCAAACACACTCTAGGTCAGAGTTGGATTTTGCTCCGCCGGTCTTCAACTATGAATATTGAAATTTATTATTCATTTGGGTCTTTGATTTTGCCGATTCAAGCCAAGCCTACATTACCCGATCAACTTTTTTTCAATCAATTTTATAAAAATAGAAAACTTAAAAACCAAACCAAATCTTCATTTTGAGTTATAAAATAAGCTATAAATTTCAAATCCAACAATGGATTTATAAAAGAGAAAAACATTTAACTATGTAAATACAATTTGAATTATTTGAACCACATTTTGTATACATTTAATTTTCTTAACACTAAAGAATGTACATGTAAGTGTTGTTAAAATATTTTTTAATATTGAAAAAAATATATAAATATAAATCAAAAGGTCAATACTTGTGTATAATAAAATACAATATGAGGATCAGTTGTTTCGTTTTATACATCTGGTTGGTTTGTGATCGCTTGCTGCACCCTTTCCCCTTTGGAAAATGGAAGCAGAAACTTTCAGCATTCGATCGGATTTTCTTTTGTTTTATTTTATTTTTAGCAACAGATAATTTAATCAAACCCCAAATAGCCTGATTCTTGGATCACAGAAGCTTGAGACATGGCACATGCTACAAGGAAAAAGCATGATTGTGTTGAAAACCTTTAAGATTGGACTGTCGCATTCTAACAATAATGTTTGGACCATTTAAGATTGGACCCAACTTCACTTCAACTTTATTTTATATTTATAATAAATAAAAAGCATGCATGATTGTGTTGAAAAGAAATTGCTATCCATCTGGTGTGAAGATTGGATAGCAAATCAAGCTATGTTGAAGTTTTCTACTGCAGTGAAGCTCCCTCTGGTTGCTTGAAGCTAATGTGAAGTGATTGCGTTCCTGGGATTTTGATAGGTGTATGGAAGTCTATTTTATCATAATAGATAAGTTATGGCATCGAATAAAAACCTTTAATTTGTCTTCTAATTTTTTCTCTATTAGTAATTGTTACATAATCAGATTCAGATTCAGATTCAGATTCATTTTTTTAATTTTTAGATTATATTTAAAATTATGATATATAATATTTTTTAGGCATCTTCTTCTAAGCTTATAAAATTATGATATAAATAATACAAAAGTATATTATTGTTTCTCATATTCATAATTGGGTAGGTAAAGTAGTGGGTTGCTTCGTGGCAACTTCCTTCCTATCAAACAATACAATAATTTACGTATACTGCAACTTTATTATTTTTCTAAATCATATAATAATCTTCTCTGATCTGTGATTTCTCTTCTCTTTTAATCCTCAGGACGTACTAATCATCTTCTACCTCTTTCCCTTTCCGCACCTCACCAGTGCGCACTAGATTTATGTGATTTCTCTTCTTTTTTTTTTTGGCTGAATACTGCTCAAGCGTACCAGCACTTGAATCCAGGTTAATTATTTGTACTTCATCTTGTTGGTTTGAATCTTTTTGAACAAAACAATAGAGGGAATTGATTTTTGTAATTAACAATAATAATCTTGCATTTGTTTTGCTGCCCAAATTATGAATAAAGAGGAGTTGAAAGAGGTTTTTGTTCACCCCGTCAAAACAATCAGCTCTTCTACCTTCCTTCCCCTGCTTTCTTCATCAGTTATCCTGCGTCTTTCTATCTATCATTCTAGAGTTTCACTACAAGATTTCACAGTTTTACCGACGGACATATTCCGTCGATGTGTGATTGAGAGTTCGTCGGTATCTTACTTGTTAGGATATTGCCATTTATTGGCAATACCCCACCACCAAGCAAGTGGTAGCTCCATTAGTGCCACTAATGGTGGCATGTTGGCCCCTCCATGATGACCATTCATTGCCTATAAAAGAGGCATGTAAAGAGAGCTAAATGTGAGAGGAGTGTGTGAGCATGTGAAGAGAATAGAGAGAAAGAGAGAGCTGCAAGGGCAGCAAGAGAGATGGGAGTCGAGTGATGAGATCCTCCTCCATGTATTTATTGTAATCTTTCTCTAATCTCTAAATAATATTGTCTCTCCCGTGGATGTAGGCGGTTTTGCCGAACCACGTAAAATATTGTGTCTCAGTGTGCTTACCCCTCCCATGAGCAAAGATCAGTTCATCACTGGTCCCCGGATTCCGCCCCAACAATTGGTATCAGAGCTGATGGTTTAAGTGGTGTTTGATTTTTTGCTCAAAAATGAAAGTTGTCAAAATGGTGTTTTGACCATACCACTGTGTAGAGGAGGAAGAGACGAAGCCACTGGTGAAAACCGCGTCGAAATCGGACGTCAGATTATCCATCACGCTCCGGTGAGGTGGCTGGCCACGCACACAGACGCGCGCCACGCGTCCCACGCGTCTTCTTCGCCAGGATGGGCTGACCCGACCTGAATACCAGACGGCCCGACCCACGTGGATGACCCGGTTAAGGATGACGTCAGCATGACGTAATTTGTGACGCCATCATGCATAGTAAGCATGGCCCATGATGACATCAACACGATGTAATGGTGACGTCAGCGCAGTGGGGCCCCCTGTCACGTCAGCACCGCAGAGCCGAGCCGAGCCGCGAGCCGAGGGAAAGGATTTTGTGTAGCAGAGTCTATGTGAAACCGGATCTGAGATTGAATCTGAGCCGTTGATCAGGCCATAATTGTTTTGATCAAATCTTAGCCGTCTGAAGTGCGATTTGGACGATTCAAGACATGTTTCCAGCTAATTTGATCATTCCGGATGTAATGGTATGGTCCGATCATGGAGATTTGAGACCGAAAAATGGCAGTGGTTAATTATTAAGAGAGATTGCCCGATCAGGAGGCATCTGAGGGTCATGATGGAGGTCGATGGAGATGAAGAAGAAGAAGGTGCACATGTTTTCCCACTTACATGTGCTGAACTGTTAAATGGGAAATGTAATGCCTTGATGGAAGGTAAAATTGGGACACTCTGGACACCTGATCATGTGGACGATTTGAGGTGGAGAGTGAAAACTGACGAAGACCAATCTTGACGAATCTAAGCACTAGTAGTCTCACTAGATGTTAAGAAATCATGTACTAAACCTGTATATTCTAGATCACTTGTAAAGGAAAGCCGCAACAAAGCTAGCAAATGGTTGTATATACGGAGAGACAGTACGATGGATAGATATGGCCTAAGAAGTTCTGTCTAGGAGATTGGGTTTTAAGCGGGACCGTTGTGACCCCTCCAATCTTTCCTGGGAACTTGCTTAGTGGAAGGATTATCCATACGGTACTATTTTTGTATATGTGACAGTTTGTTATGAAACTGTTGAAGACTAGCACGATGACGGCACAAAGGAACAGTTGGGTTCCATATGATTAAGGATCTGATGGAGTGGTGATTTCTCCAAAGAAGATAGATTCGGTGACTGTGATTTCTCGAGAGGAGAATTGATGAAGACCCTGATAATGGAAGAGAAATACAGCAAGGGGATAAAGATTGGCACCCTATTTTGACTTGAACAGGTGTTGTGACAGGATGAGCTGCTGTCAAACATAAGCAAGGAATAGGGAGAAATCTGGAGAACAGATATTGCACGAGGGCACACAAAAATTGTGCAAGAGTACCCGAAAGATCCAACGAGGTACTGTATTGAGACAACAGGTGCAGGGAGAAGAAGAGTTCCCAGATGAAGCTCAGAGCAGAGACTGTTAGAAGTTGTACAACAAGAAGTCTCTTGTGCTCTTGATAAAAGGTAACAAGCGAGGACCTTTCCAATGCATGTAATGATGGAAAGATGAGCTGTTGTAGAAGCACCTAATTAAGGGGGTGCAAACGCCTATGATAAAAGGCGACCGCCTATGAAAGGCGAAGACACCAACGAGAGGTGGTGTAGGTGAAGCTGTCAAGCAGAAAGGTGTGAAAGCTCTAAACATAGAAATCAAGGTGGAGGATTGCGAGGAGTATGCCGCAACTTTCTCTTTCTATGTAATCAGTGGCAGTAATCTCTCCCAAGTCCACATGGTGGTAGAGAATATTGGAGCCACTGAAGCATCCCAACTGAAGGAGGATGCGACTGCCTATGAAAGGCAAAGACACCTCAGAAGAAGGTGTGTGGGCCATGATAGGAGCCCCAAATTCAGACCGCCGCATGACAACGAGCGGAGACACCTCAGATGGATGGTGTGTGGGCCATTATATGAGCCCAGTTCAGAATGCCCCAGAGCCAATATGATGGCTAGATATAAGTGGACAGATGGATAGTCAATGAAGTGGCTATGATGAGTATGGAGACAAATGCAAGATTGACTTTCATGGATATTGCCCCCATGCTAAAGATCAATGAGCTAGAAGACATTTGCCTTGGACAATAAGTGGATGACTTGTGGAGCATTAAGACGCGACTGCTATGAAGGAGCAGAGGGCATGCGCAGGTTCCGGGAACAAGTCAACTCTTGTCATGGTGGTGAGCTCGGTGAAGGCATTGTAATACTCATAGTATCAAGACATATATGGATCAACCTTTAATGGGCTGCCCCTATGGTTAAAGGTGGAGAGCTACCTGGACTCTTGCGACTAAGAGCGAGAGACTCATGGAGAAGTAAGGCGTGGTTCCTAAGGTGGAACAGAGGGCAGGCGCAACTCCTGGATGAGTAGACTTTTGGAAGAGTGGTGGGCTTATGATCATATTGAGATACTCAGATAATGACTATCGCACTTGGGAATATTCGTTTGAGGGGTTGTTGTAAGCCTTGGTGTGAGGCTTGATAAATCATTCCGGACCGAGCATGGTTGATACGCTTGAAGGGGAATGTTCCCAGAGACAAGCGTTAACACTCTTCAGAAGTGATGTGTGAGACCATCTGGTTGAAGTGATCCTTTGGTGTAAGCAATGGTGTGCTTTGGTGACTCTGGTGATTGAAAGGTTTGGCGAGTACCTGTAAACTTGGCCACAGACGCTCTCGGAATGGTAAGCTTGGAAGAGCTGCAAGATGCAAGCTTGTGCTGAAGAAGCAAGAGGACAATTGCCCAGATAAATGGCAAAGGGGGTGATTGTTAGGATATTGCCATTTATTGGCAATACCCCACCACCAAGCAAGTGGTAGCTCCATTAGTGCCACTAATGGTGGCATGTTGGCCCCTCCATGATGACCATTCATTGCCTATAAAAGAGGCATGCAAAGAGAGCTAAATGTGAGAGGAGTGTGTGAGCATGTGAAGAGAATAGAGAGAAAGAGAGAGCTGCAATGGCAGCAGCCATTGCAGCAGCTGCAAGGGCAGCAAGAGAGATGAGAGTTGAGTGATGAGATCCTCCTCCGTGTATTTATTGTAATCTTTCTCTAATCTCTAAATAATATTGTCTCTCCCGTGGATGTAGGCGGTTTTGCCGAACCACGTAAAATATTGTGTCTCAGTGTGCTTACCCCTCCCATGAGCAAAAATCAGTTCATCACTGGTCCCCGGATTCCGCCCCAATATTACTTACCGACCAAATTACTGACGGCCTACGCCCGTCGGATTACCTTTTGTTGGTGATTCGACATTCCGTCGCTATATCGGTCGGAAAAAAAAAACACGTATCGACTGTTTTATAGACGGAAAGTGCGCGCCAAAAAAAAATTTCCCACTTGGAATATAACCGACGGAACAAAAACTCCGTCGGTGAAATTCTAATTACCGACGGAGTGTTTCCATCGGTAAAGTGGTCGGTGTGTGTTTGATATACCGACCGAATATATCCGTCTGTAAATTTTTCGGTACGTTTGGTAGGTATTGTCGCATGCCGAGGGACTAAATCCGTCGGTAACTCTATCGGTGAGTGTATATAATACCGACCGAATTTATCCGTTGGAATATTAGTCGGTGATTTAAATTGCCGACAGAGTTATTCCGTCGGCAAATACCTGTGTAATTTTTTAAAAAAAATTTGTTTTTTTAAAATTATTTAAAATACATAATATGAAATGATATAAATTAACCATACAAACCAATTATGCAAATAAAATTCATATTAAGCATCAAAAATAAAAAAATCAAAGTTAAATAATATTCATTACAAAAACACATTAAACGAAATTTTAAATGTAAATAATGTTTATTAAAAATTAATATAAAGGTGGAGGAGGAGGAGGCTGGGGGTTAGACGGCCAAAAAGGATTAGGCGCACATGTTCCACCTTGTGCCATGTTCATGATCATTTGACGAAGCTCTTCATAGGCCTTTCTTTGTTGTTCAGACTCTGCTCTGTGTTGTTCGGACGCCACTCTTTGTTATTCTTTGCGTTGTGTGTACACCTCTGATAGGTGGTCACACTTTTGCTGCAAGGCCACAAACTCTTTAGATTGGGAGCTCGATACTGATTGGGAGCTCCTGACAGTTGAAGAGTAGTACTGACCGACCGCAAAGTTGGAGCGGCTGTAGTGTTGGAGAAGCCCGTAAACCCGATTTTTATCGGGTACCACCTGACGAATCCAGCCTCCATCCACAAATCCGGATTCAAATTTCGGATGGGTCGACGGAGTCGTCCCCGTATCTTCTCCCTCAAACCAATTATTTATAGGTCTCCTGGAAAGAAAAAAAAAGTAATCATCATATTCAATTCAATAAACATAATAATAACTTACAAAATAAAATGGTTGAACAAACATACCACAAACTGTTGAACACGGTTGTCAACGAACTGTTGCGTCCCCGTTTTGGCGGTTCTTGACCGCACGTGCGTGCGTCTCCACAAACAGCTCCATAGGGCTCGGCTTCTACGTCCAAGTGACGTAGCCTATAATGAAAAAAATGGTATTAACAACAAATGAATTGAACGATATATTTCATTTTAAATTAATCTTACCATGCCGTTTCGCAATGTGCAACAACAACGGAACGGAGCTACCGGTGTTTTGTGTTGTGATCGGAGCCATGAAAATGGCTGATTCCAGTTGCCAGCACCAGACTGTGATCATCGTCGTGTGGAACCGCTCGAAGATTTCGACGTCACGGTGCTGAATAATAGTGCGGCCATATATCTACGGATGTATAATCGGTTTGAAATCCCTCCAAAACGCGACAACACTCGTTCCAGCGCTTGGAAACCCTTAATCCCTCGCAGTTTTTTTTTGCTTTTTTTTTTGGTATGTCCCAAAATTCACGCCAACCTAAATTCACACAGATATGTTCCAGCAAAAATTACATTTCGAAACATAAATTTTTATGTAAAAAAAGTTGTATTGTTTTCCGATGTTACTAAACCGTGTAAAAACTTGCTTGGCTGACTCGGTGAGTTCGCGGATTCCGACATCTATCGGAATGCCCGTGATTTTCCAAACACCTCACTCAGTCTATAACCACGTGTAGTAGATATTCCATTTCGAGCCTTGTGAATTTCAGGTGTTTGGCAAAACTCGATTTGCTATGTAAAAAACACTTAATTTTTTATCATATAAATGAGATTTAAAGATTTAGCCAATTATATGTACAGGAATTTTATTAGGAAATAAGCTAATTATATATTAAACGAACCTTCGTATTGATCCTCTCGGGACAAACTCACTTCATTTCGACGTAGCGATTCCCATTTTCAAGGATGGCCACTGAGGAAATCTGATACTCCACAGAATTGGGCTATTATCTACTGTTGCTCCGCTAGCGACCACGAAACAGCTTGACTCGGTGAGTTTTCCGCACATATTTGGACAACCACTGTTTGTTGGATTTTTAAAAAAAAATATAGAGGAGAAGCAAACTAAAAAATAAAAAAAAATATAATAAACCGAAATCATATAGGGTTTACATGGTGCGATAACCTAAAGGGCATCAATGGGCACTAATATAAGGGAAGCATTGTCGAGGTAATTACTAAATTCATAAATATTTGGTTTGATTTGTGCTGGTTATGAAATATCATTACAATACTAGAAAATATGTCCCTAGAATATATATTGATTCATACTGGTTATGAAATAATTATTGCAATATAAAATACCATAGTATATGATTTTGGATCGGTAGTTGGTCATATGGAAAATAAAATCAATGGCAAAAAAATACCCACTATGAGGTTATGTCACACCTTTGTTAGTGGCTCGTACATAGTTAGAGAAGACTATTATCTCCTATATATTATATCTATGATGCACTTCATTCTCTTGTAATAGAGAGAGAGAAATTTCGAAGTGTTGTTATCTTCACTATTAACGTGAATTCTCGAGCTACGAATTAAATAGAAAAGAGAGGAAGGAGGGAGAAAATTTTGGAAGGAGAGCAATTTGAAGACAAAAAATAATTTAGGGCATCCACAAACCCAAAAGGCCCATCTCTTTAAGCCAGCCGGCTGCACACCTTTTGAAAAAAAAGTGCCAACCAGCCAAGAAGCCCTCTTCCCTTCTCCTTCACCTGACAAAGCTCCCCGCACTCTCGTTTTATCCCTCCTTGCTCTTCCTACGTCCTGTTCAATCACACAAAATAAAATCACCAAGGAAGCTAACCACACACACAAAACAAAACTAATCCATTGTCTATGTCCCCCCTTGCCGACATCTTCGGCCTCCAGCCCTGCCCCGAGCTATCAGGTAAAAGGCTAGGCTTTCACAGAGACTATAGAAGTAATATATTCACATCGGTCTTCTGGTGCACTTTAATTGCTATTGTACACACACTGTATGGCTTGTAGTTTTTTTTTGAGAAATACAATATTTAAGGTTTTTTGTTGGCAATTATACGGCCAATAACCCTAGCTGACATTGTCTTAAAAAAAATATATTTTGAACTTTTCAAAACTGGTGTTTCGCATGATTTCTTAAACACATACGAAAAGAAATTAATTTTTTCCTTGCACGACATTTATCCTGGATTTTCAACATGCTCTCTCTGTAAACTCCAACACACACGCCAAAATCCAAAAAATATTACCACATGGAATCCTATATTTCAGGGGAATTATTGGCGCTTATTATCTCGATACAAACGTTTATTGTTTTGTGATATCACAGACAGATCCCTAAAGTGGATGAAATAAATCCCAAAAATAGACTCTGGGAATTAATCTTGTTAATTATTCGAGCATTTTATATCTGTGGAGTTGGAGAATTGAAAGCACAACCTCCTCAAAGATGCGATTAAATAGAAATGTAAGTTCTTTCTCAGTATTATCTATGTAAGGTACACATAACATCATTGAAGA